>NC_091574.1:16031783-16041783 GCF_042767895.1 Penaeus vannamei
GTTTTAAGGTATGCAAGGCGTGCGAGAGGGAGAGAAGGTGAGAGGGAGAGGCATAGAATGAGGGAATGAGCTAGATATATATAGAGATATATAGATACTGAGAGAGACAGACATATAGATAGATTATATACATAGATATATATACGTACACACACACACGCAATGTGTGTATGAGAGAGAGAGAGTGAGAGAGAGAGAGAGAGAGAGAGAGAAAGAGAGAGAGAGAGAGAGAGAGAGAGAGAGAGAGAGAGAGAGAGAGAGAGAGAGAGAGAGAGAGAGACAGGCAGACAAATAGACAGAGATATCGACACAGACACACAGAGACTGACACAGAAATACACAGGCAGACAGACACACAGACAGCCAGACAGATCATTGAAAAAGTTGAAAGAAAAAGTTAAAAGGTCGAGATAATTTCTGAATTAATTTTACATTATCAATATATCTGTTCAGTGCCTTTTTTGAAAAAAAAGTTTCTTCACTTATGGAAGTAAAATAAAGAAACGGAAATCATTATGTTTTGTTTATATTGATCAAATTATTGTCATTTCATTCTATTATTTCATTAGATTATGATTACTTCCTTCCCCAATGTTTATAAAGACATTTTTTTTACAATTTGATTTTCTGCTCTTATTTGAGTATGTTAGCAAAACGCAAGTGTGTAAAATGTGCATATGTTAGCGTGCGATTATCTATTTATAAACACTTACAAATCAGTACCTGCCAAATATACAACGAACATCATATGATATAAGTTAATAGGGGCACTCTCACGCCAATCTGTCTGCAGCTTTCCTCATCTCGGGCAACAGATGGGAATAGTGTAGTGCCTAATTAATGTATCTTGACTGATTTTAGATTTTACTTTTTGAATATTACTTTAAGATGGAAGCATCATTATGCAGGGTAACTAAAACATTCACAAAACATACATTTATTTTATGGGGTAAATAAACATTCACATAAAACACTTAACATGCCACATGACAAAAACAACCAACAGCATGCTACAAGACGGACAAAGCAGTTAAAGCATGCCACAGGACAAAAACATTTAACAAGCATGCCATAGGACGGACATAAGACAAGGCCGGAACAAATTACCAAACCTTCAGCCACATACACCCGTACATAGTTATTTAGCAGTTATTCCTGTGCCAGTTAAAGAATGTGCATTAATAAAAACCTATAATGCTGGAATACTATCTTGGGTATCTCGGAGATTACGTGGGTGGATCACGGGCAGAACCAAAAATCGCCGGCCAAAAAGAAGAAACCTGCGACCTGCTCCAGCTACAACAACCCAACAGGAGTGATGGCGCTCAACAAATATATATACTAACCACCCGAAGAGAATAAGAGGAGGTTTGCGGTTTTCCACAGTGGCGAAAACCACAAACCTATTTTAGGTTACAGTCAACATGAAAACGACCACTAAATGCAGAGTACGCCCTTACATACCGAATAAAAGCCCAACATCGCTTAGGAGTAAAACAAGTGTGAATCTAAAACATTTAATAAAAGAATACACAAATCAACAAATAAAACCAGCAAAACAAATAAACGAGAGAACAAGTAAAATGCGAATGAGCGAGTAAACGAGTAAACATGCGAAGACGACCAGACCAGAAAGCAAGCAAGCAGCAAAACACGATCTCGAGCTCCCATCTACTACAATTGCATCGCCAGATTTATTTATCACTTCGCTCTAGCCATGAAAAAGGAGCAGGTCAAGGATCGGAAAGACAAGCGATGCCGAATCCAAAAACTATATAGCTTTGCCACGGTTTGTTATCATCATCACCATTATCTTTATTGTAATAATAATAATAATGGTGATGATAATATAGATAATGAATATCATTATTGTCATTATTATTTTTTTACAATCATCATTATTACCATCATTATGAGCTATAATCATTATCATCATTATTACAACTATTATTATCATTTTAATTACCATGGTCATTGTTTCTTTGTGTGACCTCACACTCTAGCGTTTTCATCTTCATTTTACTTAGGAGTTGCTGCCAGCGATGAACCCGGTAACACGGAGCCATATAACGGAAGATTTTGAAGTCGGAGAAGCCTCTCTGCTCACATACCCAGAACTCTGAACACTTACGTCAACTCTTGCCTCATTTGATGTGTAAGCTGTTTGAAAAGGCAATTTTTCGCTCCCAGTAGCATCAGCATTGGCTCTACTGTAACGTCATGGCAAATTTCCCACAGTATTTTGACTCTTACATCTTGTATTTCCTCGTGATAGATAGAGACGAAGCTGAACTTCTTGTGATTTAGTGCGTGACTGACTTCAAAGGAAGATCCCCATGAGCGTTGGCTTGGTATCCTTTCTGCCCAACCATGTCGAAGGGTAGAATATTAATAATTTCTTGTTTGATTTCGTTGGCAATTTTGTTAGCCAGCTCGTGGCTCTTGTTTCGTTTGCAGCTATTTTGTTCGTTTCTGTCGTGATTCGTGCTATAAATGGGAGATAATAACCCTTACTTGAGCTAATAGTCTTACTAGTTTGTTGATAGCGTTGTTTTAATTCCTCGCTCTTTATTCCCGTTGTGTCGTTTGACAGTCGATGAGATCTTTCAGAGATTTTTTTTCTTCTCTTTTTTTGAGAGAGAGAGAATGAGTGTGTGTGTGTGTGTGTGTGTGTGTGTGTGTGTGTGTGTGTGTGTGTGTGTGTGTGTGTGTGTGTGTGTGTGTGTGTGTGGGTGTGTGTGTGAGAGAGAGAGAGAGAGAGAGAGAGAGAGAGAGAGACTGAGAGATGGAGAGAGAGAGAGGATCTTGATATTCTCCCCGGGCTATTCCATTAGCTATGTGACGTTCGCCCCTTCTATAGATATGATAATAGCTACATTATATTCCTTTTAATAACCGTGCGGTGTAGGACTGTTCAACATAAGGAGGATCCACTGCTGTTTGAGTCCGCGTTATCATGTATATTATTAAGAAACAGATCTGTCAGCCCATCGTTTGTATCATAGGACACAGTGAGATCCTTTGATTCGGGTATCATAAAGGATTAATTTTCCTGATGATTAAAGACACAGACAGCATCAAACAGCCACGCCATATCTGAATATCCGAATCCAAATACCCGTCTGCCTCTCCTCCATGATGACCAGCAGAATCTTCCTCCATGCCTCTTGGAATATTAGCTTTTGTTAGTTCTTTGGTGTATTTCCCGATACCCTGCCCCTTCTAGGCACTTATCCAATCCAGTCAGCCTGCAAAAAGGACTGATATCTGGAGGAACTTGTCTGCAAGTTGTGAGTGCATCCAGATTTTTACACAGTGAATAGACAGAGAGCGGGAGGGAAGAAAAGAGAGAAAGGAGGAATTAATAAGAGGGAGGGAGGGAGAGATGGAAGAAAGAGAGAGAGAGAAACGGAGATAGAAAGATAGAAAAAGAGAGGGGGGAGAGAGAAAGGAGAGGGAAGAGAAAGAAAGACAGAAAGAGAGGTAAGCATACAGACAGATAAAGTAAGAGGCAGGGAGCGAAAGATAGACTGAGAGCGAAAGAAGGTAAAAGGAAGAGTTAAAACGAAGGAAAATTAAAGAATGAAAGAGAGAGAACCAAATACCTATCAATGTTTTTGTGTGGGGCAAAAGGATCTCTATCTTAATAAGCTTTAAGATCCTCTCTCCTTCTCTCTCTCTCTCTCTCCCTACCTCCCTCCCTCCCTCCCTCCCTCCCTCCCCCTTTCTCTCTCTCTCTCTCTCTCTCTCTCTCTCTCTCTCTCTCTCTCTCTCTCTCTCTCTCTCTCTCTCTCTCTCTCTCTCTCTCTCTCTCTCGCTCTCTCTCTCTCTTCTCTCTCTCTCTCTCTCTCTCTCTCCCTCTCCTCTCCCTCTCCCTCTCCCTCTCCCTCTCCCTCTCCCTCTCCCTCTCCCTCTCCCTCTCCCTCTCCCTCTCCCTCTCTCCCTCTCTTCCTCTCTCCCTCTCTCTCTCATTCTCTCTTTCATTCTCTCTCTCTTTCCCTCTCCCTCTCCCTCTCCCTCTCCCTCTCCCCCTCCCTCTCCCTCTCCCTCTCTCTCTCTCTCTCTCTCTCTCTCTCTCTCTCTCTCTCTCTCTCTCTCCCTCTCTTTCGAACAGGCTATGGATTCGTGGGTCGGCGAGAGATGCGTTTCAACATGAGCGTCCTAAGGTCCTAAGGTTCTAGTAATATATTCAGTGGACGCAGACATAGAGATGAGAAGAGAATTGGGGAGTCGTTGGTGTGAATGAAAAGGTGAGAGTAGTCGTAAGAGTAGTAATGCTATTGTTATCACTACTGTCTTTGTCAGTACTGATGTTATCGGTAATATCTTGGGTATTTTCATTATCTGTTAACATGTATATCGCTATTATGTCTGCACGTGTGTATGCATGTGTGTGTGAGTGTGCGTAGATTTATAGATGGATGGATGGAGGGATGTATAGTCATGCAGTATGCATGTATGTATATATGCCTTCAAATATGTGTGAGCTACTCATGTGGCCACCCTAGAGGATAAATAGATCCATTAGCTTTATACCGAGAGGAAATTGAGGTCATTCCAGAGAAGAGGAAACTGGGAGAGATGTGGGACGAGATGTGAATATTACTGAAGTGACCAACGAATCGAGAAAAACATAGTGAAATCGATGATGAAAATATAAGAGATTTGGATGTGTTTTCCTGATAATGTTAATGACATGCACACACACACACACACACACACACACACACACACACACACACACACACACACACACACACACACACACACACACACACACACACACACACACACACACACATACACGCACACGCACACACGCATAGTGAGTAACGACAAGTTGCCCACAGCATGCTTTCGACATCCTAATATTCATTTTAATATACCGCACCATTCCATCACCATGATGCACTAATGATGCAATATTTATACTGCGCTTTCAGTATGATGATGAAATGTGAATATTATGTGTCTAAAATATATTGTAGGGAGTATGTTTATAGCGGGCGAGAAAATCATATTATTATTGTTCAGCCCCTTGTCTTAAAAATGTGTTTGCCGATTCTAGCCTCGGGGGTCCTTGCTGATAAATAAGACAATTACATCTTAGATAGCAGAAGAAACGAGGGTTCTGGGGCGGCATTCACGAGAGGTCGTCGACCGTGGGATTTGTTGGTGACAGGTAAACAGTCTGTCACTTTGCAAATGGCTTTAAACACCCGCTTTGTGTCTATGACTATGTCTATGTCTCTAAATTGTCCTTATGAAATACCAATAACAATAATGCGATTTTGCTTTCGTTGAAGATAACTCCGTATCAGTAAAGATATCGAATGCTTGCATGTATGTAATATTATGTACAGTTCTAACAGTAAATGAGCAGATTCCTTCATGTTTGCTGCAGCTTTCCTTTCGATAAATACAAATGACCCCGCACACCTTCACGGCTGACGCGTGTACATAAAAAAATGTATAATATTATAGTCATTGTATAGTTTAAATTCATTGCAGTAGTTATTCTATTTTATTAACACACTGGATCATCATCAATAAAATGTGAATATTGATTCCGTGAAGTGTTGACTTTGAAATGTGGCACAATGCGAGTCACAAACGAAATCGCCAAAGACATTCTTTAGATAGTCACATGGGGTCCACCATAATCAAAAACTGTTTTTTAGGACGGTCTTGAAATTTGTCAAAGTAAAATCTATTCGTGACCCCCCCCCACTCCCTCTCGATTACAAGCGCGGTGGGCGGCCTTTCCACAAATGTTGCAGTCGAACACAGGGCGTCGGGTGATGTTGCGTGTAATGCACATTGGCGACGTGACGGAAAATATTTGCGAATGACAGCGAAAGAGCAGCTAAAGTAAGGCCTGTGCATTTGTTCTTTTACATATTTTCTATCTATGTAACTGTTATTACTGTCATTATGATTATTGTTACTATCATTATTGTTGTTGTTATTATTATTATTATTATTATTGTTATTATTATTATTATTATTATTATTATCATTATTATTATTATTATTACTATCAATATTGATATCATCAATCATCATCCTCCTCATCATTATTACTGATATCATCATCATCATTATTGATATCATCATCATCATCATTGTTACTACTACTACTATATCATATCATTTTGTTTGACCTTTGGCTTATCTAAGAGTGGGCGAACAGTTAATCTGAAGTGACTGTAATTAAAGTTTTTGAGTATTAACTTTTACATATTGATCTGAAATACATTCGTTAGTTTAGAATAGATTTCCTGCCTTACAGCTTAAACCAAAAGGGAAATGAAACTGCCATAGATATGTATTTTTGACGCTTATAATTGCGTTCGAGGCAGGAAAGAGATAAATAGATAGATAGATAGATAGATAGAGAGAGAGAGAGAGAGAGAGAGAGAGAGAGAGAGAGAGAGAGAGAGAGAGAGAGAGAGAGTCAGTCAAACAGACAAAGAGAGGGAAAGAGGGGGAGACAGATTGACAGACAGACAGAGAGATATAGGCCCACCCCACTAGGGATTAAGGTATTGGAGAAGAAGAAGAAGAGAGAGAGGGAGAGAAAACGAGAACGAGAGACAGACAGTGAGAGAGACAGACAAAAAACGAACACAAAGACCGAGTGCAGTCCCCCAGCGTCCATTTCCCTCTGAAATCTCCTTTTGAGAGATCCTAAGTGAAATATCACGAACAGCTTCACTCCTTTTACGTATTCCTTGCGCGTGGGTGTGTGAAGCTCATATTTCCAGCATGTTGCCTTCTGAAAAGCTTATTGAAAGCATCTCTCTAGGCCTGTTTATCATTGCTTCTATGTGGATCTGACATCTTATGTGCTCTGTGCCTGCTTGCGTCACTGCTTGTGTATTGACTCTCCGTCACTTTTCTTCAGATGCGCGATTTTAGATGTTGCTTTTATGCAGGGGGCGTTTTGTTATATCCAGTCAGTCATTCTTCTTCAGGCGGGTGCAAATGTCTTAAGAAAACACGCTGGAAAAAATATCCTTGATGTGGATTTCTGTTATTGTGAAATAGAAGACGTTCTTCTTACTGCCATTGCCTCTGCTTGGCAATCACCTGATATCTACTGCTTCTTTCTGTAGCGCAAAATTACATTTTTCGCTGGCAAAGGCATTATTTACCTTCGTCAAACAGACTACTTTGATCGCTAGTTTATTTCTTATTCTGTTTGGGAATTATGACTGGAATAAGAAACGATTCCAATATTAATTCAATCCTGGAAGTGTAAGGAAAAAGCAAGAAAAATAAAAATCATAAGGATAATGAACACTTACACCCACGCTAGAAAAGGAAGCATTGTGCATGAGTATTTGTGTGTGTGCATATATATATATATATATATATATATATATATATATATATATATATATATATATATATATATATATATAAATACGGATGTATTTATATAAATACACATCTATATATATATATATATATATATATATATATATATATATATATATATATATATGTATATATATATATATATATATATATATATATATATATATATATATATATATATATATATATATATATATATATATATATATATATATATATATATATATATACATACACACACACATATATATACATGCATATACATTTGCATACACACACACAAACACACACACACATACACACACACTTACACACACACACATGCATATATATATATATATATATATATATATATATATATATATATATATATGTGTGTGTGTGTGTGTGTGTGTGTGTGTGTGTGTGTGTGTGTGTGTGTGTGTGTATTTGTAAGTATATATATACATATACATACATGCATATATATATAATATATATATATATATATATATATATATATATATATATATATATATATATATATATATATATATATATACACGAGGGGGCTTCAAAAAGTTAGTGGAAAAAGTATAGTATAGTATGTGCATAGTATAAAAAAACCATTTCAGTTATGATGTTTATTTTCCAACATATGCTCAATTGCCGATACCTTTCCGCAAACGTTGATACCAGCCTTTAAGTCTGTCTCAGTTGCCCTGAGGGCCTTGTGATCTGAACCACGTCAAGGCAGCTCTTTTTACATCTTTAACTGACGAAAAATTGGTACCTTTCAATATATTTTTTTTCAATTTTGGAAACAAATAGAAGTCGGATGAGGGGCTAAATCAGGGATATAAGGGGGATGTCGGATGATTTCCAGTCGAATTTCACGTAGTACAGCTCGTTTTTCGAGCACCGTGAGCTGGTGCATTGTCGTGGTGGAAGAGGACGCGTTGAAGCAGCTTTTCAGGGCGTTTTCGTTATTTTTTTTCGAGTTTTCTCAAAACGCCTTCATATTCTAATAAGCAGATGTAATCGTCTTCATGTTCTCGAGGAAGTCAACTAGCAAAATCCCCTCTGTATTCCAGTAGACAGTGGCTATGACCTTTCCTCTTGAACGCTCAGATTTTGCTTTGACTGGTCCACTTCTTCCCCGGGGCACCTACTGCTTCGATTGAATTTTGTCCTCGGGATCGTACTGGTAGAGCCATGTTTCATCCAATGGCACAATTCTTAGAACAAAAGCTTCTGAATCCCCATCTCACTTGTTCAAAATTTCCATTGAAAGATCAACCCTCGTTTGCTGCTGATCTGGGCGCAACAGCCTAAGGGCCCATCTAGCAGAAAGCTTGCTTAATCCCAAACATCCCTCAAGAATTGCGTGCGCAGAACCCACGATGATGTGTGTCTGCTATCGATTCAGTTGTTGTTTCTCTATCCTTGTAAATCAAGTCACGAACAGCATCAATGTTTTCCTCACAAACTGATATTGTTGGCCTCCCACTGCAGGGTTCATCTTCAACTTTGTTTTTCCACTTCTGAAGCGACTTGACTTCTTTGGGGCATTATCACCGTCAAAGATTTTCTTATTCTCCCAAGCAAGTTTTACCTTGAACTTTGTTTTTGTTCTGGTCTCGATTTTGGTGGATTCCAAGTTGCTTAAATGGTGCCTGACTTTCAACAATGTTTATGTGCATTAAAATCAAAATCCTTCCAAACAATTTTAAGTTACGGAGTTTTCCATTAATTTTTTGAAGCCCCCTCATATATATATATATATATATATATATATATATATATATATATATATATATATGTGTGTGTGTGTGTGTGTGTGTGTGTGTGTGTGTGTGTGTGTGTTATATACGGACACATTTGAGTTGCATTAAATTTGCAGTAAACTTCGCCACAAGACATCCTGCACCTTTCTGAAAATCCCACATCGCGAAATTATTATTTTTTGATAAAAGTATAAGAGTGAGAGTTACACGAAGTATTCCAAGTTTTGAAAAAAATATATATACATAGTGACTCGCGAAATAGCAGGCATGTTGCAGCATTTCATTCTGTGAAAATGATATCATTTCCAAAATCCGAGAATCCGAGAAAGTTAATATTACAAAACTTTATGCCGTTTAGAGTTAATCAGTCGGAATGGAAATCGAGGGAAAGAATCTATTTTCGAAATGTATGGAAGCGTTCGTGCCTGCCTGTGCGAGTGTATGCATGTAGGTGTGTGTGGGTTGTGCTGTGTTGTGTGTGTGAGTTGTGCTGTGCTGTGTGTGTGTGTGTGTGTGTGTGTGTGTGTGTGTGTGTGTGTGTGTGTGTGTGTGTGTGTGTGTGTGTGTGTGTGCTTTCTTGTGTATATGTGTCTTTGTGTGGTGCATAAACATTAAATTTTCTACGAAATAAAATTTGTAAATGCATTTATTCCGTTTATTCATGGATGCAGAACTCAAAGTAAGCAAACCATTTGCGTCCTTGCAATGAATCTTGCAACAGCTTGTGTTTTGGCTTGCAATTTATGGGGACTTTCATAAATTTCTTGTGACGTTTTCTCGACAACAAAGGAGCCACAATCTCTCTCTCTCTCTCTCTCTCTATCTATCTATCTATCTATCTATCTATCTGT
>NC_091574.1:16054283-16064283 GCF_042767895.1 Penaeus vannamei
ATCATTGCTATCATCATTATTATTATTACTTAATTATAATCATTATCATTAATATCATCATTATAATCATCATTATTATTATTGCTATTATCAATATTATTATTTTCATTATTATCATTATTACTTTTACTGCTATTACTTTCATTGTCATCATTATCATCATTGATTTTATTACTATCATTATTATTACCATTATTGTTACTCGTATATTAGAAGTATCATCACTACTATTATCACCATTGTCATTATCACTGCAGTTGTTATTGTTGTTATTATTTCTATTGTTTTTATTATAACTATCATTAGTAGTTGTATTATTTCTATTATCATCATCATTATTTTTGTTGTTTTTATCATTATTAGTATTAGTATTAATATCACTCTCTTTATTGTTATCAATATTATCAGTATGATCATTACTGCAATCATTATGATTATGATTATTTTTATCATTATAATCATCATCACTGTTATTATCATTACTATTATCATTATTTCTATTATTATTTTCATTATCATCGTCATTATTATTATTTTTGTTGTTATCATCATTACTGTTGAAGTCTATAATCTCCATTATTGTTTTAATTGTTATTATCTCTTTTTTGTATCAACGTGAGTACTTTTTGAGCACTATTTTTTTCATTCCTATTATTATCGTTACTTTTGTTGTTATCATCATCAATACCTTATGAGCATTATTTTCTATCATTCGTATTATTATCATTATTTTTGTTGTTATCATCATCAATACTTTATGAGCATTATTTTTCATCATTCCTATTATCACCATTATTAGTCAAATCATTATTATCATTGTTCTATAATTATAGCAGATTTGCATCTACCATTTGGCTGGTGTCTGTTTTCCCTTTGGGGAGTGACTGGCGTGGGCGTGAGTACCCACAGGTAGAGGGCGCTGGAGGCGAGTGGAGATCGACAGGTGAGTGGCCAGTCTCCCCGGCGGCGAAGGTCAGGGCAGGCCTTGTGTTGCTGTTGTTGTTGTTGCAGGCCTTGTATTGTTGTTGTTGCAGACCTTGTATTGTTGTTGTTGCTGCAGGCCTTGTATTGTTGTTGTTGTTGTTGCAGGCCTTGTATTGTTGTTGTTGCTGCAGGTCTTGTATTGGTGTTGTTATCGTGATTAGATGGAGGGTCGAGGCACTGAGCTCTCGAGAGGCGGCTGGCGGAACTGTGTGACCCGACCTGGGGAACTACTCCGAGCTGCAGGTTGCGGGGTCGTGTTGCTAGATTATCATCATTAATATCATTATTATTAGTATTATTGTATTAGTTATAGTAGTAATAGTCTTGCTGTTTATTAATATTATTTTTATCATTACCATTATTATTATTGTCATTATCATTATTTTCATTAGAGAGAGAAGAGGGAGAAATATTATTATTATAATTATTATTATCACTTTCATCACTGTCATTTTCAATATACAGTATATATATATATATATATATATATATATATATATATATATATATATATATATACACACACACACACACACACACACACACACACACACACATATATATATATATATATATATATATATATATATATATATATATATATATTATACACACACACACACACACACACACACACACACACACACACACACACACACACACACACACATATATATATATATATATATATATATATATATATACACACACACACACACACACACACACACACATATTATATATATATATATATATATATATATATATATATATATATATATATATATTTATTTATATATATATATATATATATATATATATATATATATATATATTTACACATACACACACATATATAAAGAGAGAGAGAGAGAGCATACAAATATCATTTATAACTTTCTCAATCAACGATCATCTGTCCATTCCCATTTTTAGTTCCCGTTAATTGCATTCCCGCTTCCCGACTCTCCCTTGGAAACGACTTATTTTTGTCCTCACCCACACAGCACAGTCCCTCTTTCCTTCCAAGATGTCGACGAAGGTTATTCCAGTCATGTCAAGAAACCAGATGAGAACAGCAACGCCAAAGCCATTAAAGATAACAGATTGCGCAGTCTCTCTCTACGTTGCCTGTTGTCACCCAGACACCAACGAAGAGGAGATAGAAGAACACCTGTTTGGGAAGTTACAAAGCATATCGAGTAGCGCACAGAACGATAATGACATGATTATTTTTATTATTACACCAGCTTCAGTGTCCGTATAGAGAAAGAACATAAAGACCGAATCATTTATAGAATCTTCTTATAGACGTTTTTTTTCGATAATAGTGTTCTTAAAAAAAAGTGCAAGGGCGATCAGAATGTTTGACCAGGCACGTCTAAGCGCACAGTTCTCTCGGGCGTTTTTAAAGAAATCATAATGCTAGTTGAGGAGATCAGCACATACTCAACAAAAGTGAAACATAGTCCCACCAGGAAATGGTTAGTAATTTCATTATTCCAGAATTTAGAGTTAATAGACATGATGAAGGGCGTGGGTTAGCGTAGCGTTAGCGTAGAAAGCAACATGCCCTTCCTTTCATTGCTGGCGCTGTGTACCTCAATGTATCTTGGAATCTTTTGAATTCTTTGAAAAAGTTTTTAGAGATATGCCATTAACAAGAGTTTGTTTCATCTTGATTGATTTAAATGATTTGACAAAATCTAATGCTAAATCAGGGGAGATAATTAAGGAAAATAGATTAGAGCAAATAATAAAGCTATACGGATTGCAGAAAACACCTAAATAACTAACAGATCAGACATTCTCCATTCCGATGTCATCCCGTGTCATGTTGCTGACCATAAACTCATCACGATGACGTTAAATGTAAACAAAACAAAGCAACAACCAGTAACTAAAAATTTTCGCGACTTCAAACACTATTACCCTCAATCATTATCAATTCTATGAGCTTATCATAACTAAATGACTACAAGGTATTTCATCGACAGATAATGTAGACAAACAAGTAACTATTCTTACAGAAGTTATTAATAGCCACATTGATGCACTGGCTCCCTACGGAACACGAACCGTCAGATGTCCCCCTGCTCCGTGGATCAAGGACATCAAAAGAGCCATTAGCGATAGAAATAATCCCAACCAAGCTCTCAAAAGTAACAGAAATTAAGTTGCCCGCAAGGTAGATTATTGAGTGAAAAAAAAAGAAATATATTTACAGAATATAAAATCAACTCTGATAAAACATGGAAAATTGTTAAAACACTAGTGCCTAACAAACACTACACAGGTGATTGTACAAATTATACACACAACACCGAGCATTTTAAGTATTTCCTTTAAAAAATTGGAAAACCAACTTATGAGCAAACTAATTCTACATTACATAAAATCACAGATCTGGTAAGGCTCACAACTTATATTCTTAGACTACAACCAGTGGACGTAGAACCTATTATCCTAGTACCAAAAGACCTTCGTGGGGCAACTAATATAGGAGCAGACTCTCTAACCACAATTGCATATTTGACGGTCATTAATAACACCTCCTTGGTCACTGGTATTTTCCGACGCTTTGGAAATATGAAATAGTAACACCAATCTTCAAGTCGGGGGATATAGACGATGTGAACAAATACCGCCCTATTACTATACTATCCAAAGTTCTTTAGGTAATAGTAGCAAATCTACTGGAGAGTTACCTAGAGGCTAATAACCCGTTATCTAAAACACAACATGGCTTTAGAAAAGGGTTATCCACGGAAACGGCGTTCCTATAGATTACTGTTAAATTATAATAACATAGATAAAAAAAAGGGTAAATTTGCTCACACTGTCCGACCTTTCTATAGCTTTTGGCAGTGATAACTATCAGGTTCGCCTTAGTAACCTAATAAATCGTAGAACCGATGCCTTTAGGTTTAGCGGTTACTTAGGTACAAGGACCCTATTGGTAAGAGTTGAAAAAAGTATATCATCGAAACAGCCAGTTACTTTTGGTGTTCCATAAGGATCCATTTTAGGCCCAATACTATTTACAGTTTTCAAAAGTGATTATTCTTCCATATCTCATAACTGCCTTTTAGTGCAGGACGCCCACGATTCAGTTTCTGCATAATGACTCAGTGAACAACTTAAATACATTAATATGAAACACTCGACATACTCTTACACAAGCAAAAATACATTTAAACACTAATGACCTCAAACTAAATTTACATAGAATTCATTTTTTACTCATAGGTAGTCGGCAAAACTTAGCTAAAATTCCCAATGGAACAACCATGTAATCTGAAGGCTGCTCAATCAAACCGAACACTTAAATGAAATACCAAGGAGTACACAGATGCATGATATCTGAACTATACTTTGGCAACATACATAGAAAAGTAAAGGTACTGCTGATGCATCTTGATCCCATGAGAAATCAAATCACTTGTAAAACTAGAATCACGGCTGTGCAAACTCTAGCTCTAATCATAATCATTTTTGTTAAAATGATGGGGATTCAATGAACAACACTCAGATGCAGAAAGTAAATTACTAACTTTGTTGGAATAGTTGCATTAGATAATATTAGTTAATTTGATCATATTATCACGCATATTCAAAAAAATAAAATGGTTAAAAGTCCATTCTGAATGCAGTCGTGATATATATGTCTTCATTCATAAATACATACATAGGAGTTATCCACGATGGTCATTTCCTTTGCAAACTGTATCACACCAAGATCACACCAAGTGTCTTAACACATCAGGTAAACTCTATGTTGTGATCGAATAGGGAAATGGGTACGACATAAAATGTAAAATACTGAACGTGGACCCAAGGTCTGAATATGCTAGCATATAATATAAGAGGCATTGCCAGCTTCTGTGATTTCAAAACAAAAATAAAAGGACTCCTCAGTAGTCAAGTGTAAATATATATGTGTTTATGTAAAGAATAACCAGTGGAAATTATGGAATAAAGTGTTTAAATTTGAATTTTATCCCCTCCCCCTTCTCATTCCTTCTCTCGCGACAATCAACAGTTTTAGTGTCTTTCTTACTTTTCCTCTACCTTCTTACTCCAACACTCCCTCCCCGTTCCTCCACCAACGTCCTTCAAACACCGTTTTCCCTCCTTTTCTCGCTCTCCTCCTCTCCTCCTCACGACAGTACCTCCTTTTCCCTCCCCACAATTCTGATAATCACCCTCAACTTGCCTTTCTTTTCCTCCTTCCCGCTCTCTCTTCGAACCTCTCTCCTTTCCATCCTCCTTTCCCACAGTTCAGGTAACCCCTCCTCTCTCCCCTTTCCTTGTCTACGTCCACTGTCTCCCTCCTTTTCCATAGCTCAGAATCTCCGAATCCCTTCTCACTCTTTCCCTTCATTTCTCCCTCTCTCCTTCTCCATCCCTCCTTTTCCTTTTCTCCTCAAAGCTCAGATGATCTCACCGTTCCTCCCTCACCCTCCCTCCTTCCCCGCCAACAGCTCAGATGATACCTCCCTCCTTCCCCCAAGCCTCACAGCTAAGATAATCCCTCCCCCCACCACCACACCTCGGATACTCTCTAACCTCTCCCCCCAGCTAAGACAATCTCCTCTCCCTCCCCACAGTTCAGATACCCCCCTCCCCCGACAGCTCAGATAAACTCCCTCCCTCCCTCCCTCCCTCCCTCCTCCCCTCCCCACAGCTCAGATAATCTCCCTCTCCCCCTCCCTCCCTCTTCCCCTCCCCACAGCTCAGATAATCTCCCTCTCCCCCCTCCCTCCCTCCTCCCCTCCCCACAGCTCAGATAATCTCCCTCTCTCCCTCCCTCCCTCCCTCCTCCCCTCCCCACAACTCAGATAATCTCCCTCTCTCCCTCCCTCCCTCCTCCCCTCCCCACAGCTCAGATAATCTCCCTCTCTCCCTCCCTCCCTCCTCTCCTCCCCACAGCTCAGATAATCTCCCTCCCTCCCTCCTCCCCTCCCCACAGCTCAGATAATCTCCCTCCCTCCCTCCTCCCCTCCCTCTTCCCCTCCCCACAGCTCAGATAATCTCCCTCTCTCCCTCCCTCCCTCCCTCCCCACAGCTCAGATAATCTCCCTCTCTCCCTCCTCCCCTCCCCACAGCTCAGATAATCTCCCTCTCTCCCTCCTCCCCTCCCCACAGCTCAGATAATCTCCCTCCCTCCCTCCTCCCCTCCCCACAGCTCAGATAATCTCCCTCTCTCCCTCCTCCCCTCCCCACAGCTCAGATAATCTCCCTCCCTCCCTCCTCCCCTCCCCACAGCTCAGATAATCTCCCTCCCTCCCTCCTCCCCTCCCACAGCTCAGATAATCTCCCTCCCTCCATCTTCCCCTCCCCACAGCTCAGATAATCTCCCTCTCTCCCTCCCTCCCTCCCTCCCCACAGCTCAGATAATCTCCCTCTCTCCCTCCTCCCCTCCCCACAGCTCAGATAATCTCCCTCTCTCCCTCCCTCTCTCCTCCCCTCCCCACAGCTCAGATAATCTCCCTCTCTCCCTCCCTCCCTCCTCCCCTCCCCACAGCTCAGATAATCTCCCTCTCTCCCTCCCTCCCTCCTCCCCTCCCCACAGCTCAGATAATCTCCCTCTCTCCCTCCCTCCCTCCTCCCCTCCCCACAGCTCAGATAATCTCCCTCCCTCCCTCCTCCCCTCCCCACAGCTCAGATAATCTCCCTCTCTCCCTCCTCCCCTCCCCACAGCTCAGATAATCTCCCTCCCTCCCTCTTCCCCTCCCCACAGCTCAGATAATCTCCCTCTCTCCCTCCCTCCCTCCCTCCCCACAGCTCAGATAATCTCCCTCTCTCCCTCCCTCCCTCCTCCCCTCCCCACAGCTCAGATAATCTCCCTCTCTCCCTCCCTCCTCTCCTCCCTCCCCCACAGCTCAGATAATCTCCCTCTCTCCCTCCTCCCCTCCCCACAGCTCAGATAATCTCCCTCCCTCCCTCCTCCCCTCCCCACAGCTCAGATAATCTCCTTCTCTCCCTCCCTCCCTCCTCCCCTCCCCACAGCTCAGATAATCTCCCTCTCTCCCTCCTCCCCTCCCCACAGCTCAGATAATCTCCCTCCCTCCCTCCCTCCTCCCCTCCCCACAGCTCAGATAATCTCCCTCTCTCTCCTCCCTCCCTCCTCCCCTCCCCACAGCTCAGATAATCTCCCTCCCTCCCTCCTCCCCTCCCCACAGCTCAGATAATCTCCCTCACTCCCTCCCTCCCTCCCTCCTCCCCTCCCCACAGCTCAGATAATCTCCCTCTCTCACCTCCTCCCTCCTCCCCTCCCCACAGCTCAGATAATCTCCCTCTCCTCCCTCCCTCCCTCCTCCCCTCCCCACAGCTCTGATAATCTCCCTCCCTCCCTCCCTCCCTCCTCCCCTCCCCACAGCTCTGATAATCTCCCTCTCTCCCTCCCTCCCTCCTCCCCTCCCCACAGCTCAGATAATCTCCCTCTCTCTCCTCTCTCCCTCCCTCCTCCTCCCCACAGCTCTGATAATCTCCCTCTCTCCCTCCCTCCCTCCTCCTCTCCCCACAGCTCAGGATAATCTCCCTCCCCTCCCTCCTCCCCTCCCCCACAGCTCTGATAATCTCCCTCTCTCCCTCCCTCCCTCCTCCCCCTCCCACAGCTCAGATAATCTCCCTCTCTCCTCCCTCCCTCCTCCCCTCCCCACAGCTCTGATAATCTCCCTCTCTCCCTCCCTCCCTCCTCCCCTCCCCACAGCTCAGATAATCTCCCTCTCTCCCTCCCTCCCTCCCCACAGCTCAGATAATCTCCCCCGAGAATGAAATACCCAAAGTGCCCACTTAACCTCTCGTAAACGGCCGTTACAGCTGCCAAAACGAACCTTTGGCCAGCACACCGGATGGAAAACGAAACTTTTTGGAATACAAATCAGAGGATTACAGCTTTTCAGTTCTTCCTGTATGATGCAAATAAGCTTGATAGGATTTTTTTTTCGGGGGGGGGGGGGGTGCAGAAGAAAAAACGAAAAAAGGAAAGAGAGAGAAGAAAATTATCATGTGATGTGAGCTTTTCCCTCCAGACATTTGTGCCTTCGAGACGCTGAGGAGAGATATTATCGGCTTCATTATATATTCTGATCATACCAAGTTCTCTTTCCTGCTAGCGTGTTCGCTTCAATGATCTCTCTCTCTCTCTCTCTCTCTCTCTCTCTCTCTCTCTCTCTCTCTCTCTTTCTCTCTCTCTCTCTCTCACTCACTCTCTCTCTCTTCTTCTTCTTCTTCTTCTTCTTCTTCTTCTTCTTCTTCTTCTTCTTCTTCTTCTTCTTCTTCTTCTTCTTCTTCTTCTTTCTTTCTTTCTTTTTTATTTGTTTGTTTGATGTCGTAGTCTTCATCTCTATCTTTTTCATTATTATTGTTTTTATTTTTTTCTTGTTCTCTTTTTCAGGCCTAAGTTGGCAATTCACTCAATAATATTTTTACTTTAGTAATGTTTTTTATTGTTCAGTCCGTCATCTTACGTTGTCTGTTTTTTTCTATTTAATGATTATTTTATTTATTATGTAATAATGTGGCTTAATGGGCAAAATGCGCACACACACACCCCGCACACACACACACACACACACACACACACACACACACACACACACACACACACACACACACACACACACACACACACACACACAAACACACACACAAACACACACACACACACAAACACACACACACACGCACGTACGCACACTCAAACTATCTGGATTTGGTCTCCCACATCTTTTAAGAAAGCACAAGACACAGTGACTTAGAATTCAGAACTAACTTAAAACCTTTGGTTGTATTAGGATCCAGACAAAAACTTTTCTCATTCAAACTTCAATGGATAAAACTTCAACACACATCTCTGTTGTCTTTCTCAGACATTTATATGTTGATGTTTTCCTTATCTTTGTTGACAGATATATTGGTCTCAGTTGTCGTTCCTTCTCGGTTTGTCTGTCTGTATGGTAATGTCTGTCTTCCCATCTGTTAGAAGGATATATATAGCTTTCTCTCTGTCGCTTGCTCTCATTTCCTCTTCCTCTCCGGTACTCACTCAATCATTCACTTCATTTATTGATCTGTCTGTGTATGTATGCATGTATGTATGTATGTATGTATCTTTATCTCGCTCTCTCTCTCTCTCTCTCTCTCTCTCTCTCTCTCTCTCTCTCTCTCTCTCTCTCTCTCTCTCTCTCTTTTTTATACTTTGTCATATATACAGGTTAAAACAGGGTGTTATGCTCCCTTGTTTTACTCTAAGCTTAAGATTTCCTTGTAAATGAAAATCTATCTAGAAGCTTTACCTTGTTGGAATGTGCTTATTATGAATTGGACACTACGTATTAACCAGGATCGCGGGACCTCCATCTGTGAACAGCAGCCTTGAAAGCTTGCAGGCTGGACAGGTTGTACAGAGATGTTTGCTGAACCATCGTGTTCCAAAGCCTGGAATATCTTGGTTGAAATGAGCGCTGATGAAGTTCGGTCCTGGAAAAGGGTACCTGCAGCTCTTGACCGCGGTTGCTTGAATGCCGTGTTTCGTAGGCTGCAGCCGCTCGTGGTTCAAGTCGCAGAGATGTAAGGTGGGAGACGCGTAGCCTGTGTACTTTGTAGAATACACAGAGAGCAGAAACTTCTCGCCGATGCTGAAGAGGCTGAAAGTGTAACTGTCGCTCCCCAACCAGCGTTTTGTGTGACACTAGTCTCTGGGCTCGAATTTGGACTCCGTCTAGCAGTCGCAGGTATGATGGAGGACAGCAGGACCACACCAAGGGACAGTACTCCATTACTGGCCGAACCTGGGAGTGGTAGAGCGTGTAGCAACCTTTGGCATCGAGGAAGGGCGCGATGCGACGGATGCACGCCAGTTTCCTCGCCGCGTTCTTTGCAACGCCCCTG
This sequence comes from Penaeus vannamei, assembly GCF_042767895.1. NCBI lineage: Eukaryota > Metazoa > Arthropoda > Malacostraca > Decapoda > Penaeidae > Penaeus > Penaeus vannamei. Next base: position 16,064,166 of record NC_091574.1, read on the forward strand.
ACGTGGTCTGTGAAGGTGAGGCGGTGGTCGATCTGCACCCCTAGGATGCTGATGGCGCTGTCGTAGGCTAGGGTCATGCCGTCCATCACCAAGGCCGGAGTGTGTGCGAGGGGAGCCT
>NC_091574.1:16119283-16141783 GCF_042767895.1 Penaeus vannamei
GGTCTTTATTTTACATACAAGCGATATGTGGTCTCCCATTAGTAATAAAATGTTGGCATATACTGATGATACTTATCTCTATGCTGATATTCCTTCTCCGGCAAATAAGCAAATAGCTGTAGATCTGATAATTCAATCGTGGTGCTCTGGGTGGGGCATGAAATTAAATCTTACTAAATCTAAGGAAGTTATTCTGAGTCGGTCTCGAAATCAGTTGCCTCAACATCCAAGTCTCCTGAAATAACCTGAAGCTCATATGTGTAACCTTTGATTCAAAGCTTATATTTAAATTGCATATTAGGAATACGGAAATGGCAACATTACTCGAAGATGCTTTTCTTTTATTCTGCCTCACTTTGAGCATTGTTCTCCCGTGTGGTTATCTGCTGCACACTTAATACTGTTTGATCGTTCTTTTAATTTCATTAAATTTCTCCTGTCTGACTTAAATTTGGACACTGGACATCGCAGGGTTATTGGGTCTCTTTCAGTCTTATACAAGATTGTAACCGACAAAACACTTCCCTTCTATAAGTTTTTACCTGATTTTTAAGTTTTTACCTGATTTTTAAGTTTTTACCTGATTTTTATCAGCTTGCAAGGGTTACCAAAAGTTCTATGACCTTCAGTTAGATGACATTTGATATAAGTCGATACAAGTTAGTTTTCTAGATGCTTTTTTGCTGCTTTTTATAGGTTTTGACATAGATTCACTTCAGAGATTGTTATTTCTCCGACTCTTCATAAGTTTAAAAGGTCTGCTAACATGTTTCCTTACGTAAATAGCTGAATTTCTATTCTTTCATTCTTTCTTACCTTTATCTTGAACTGCACTGACACCTTTGGTGATATAAGTCTCGATTTATTCAGTGTTCATCTTTATATCGCTTACAGTAATAATAATGATAATAATAATAATAATAATAATAATAATAACAATAATAATAATATATTCTACACACACACACACACACACACACACACACACACACACACATATATATATATATATATATATATATATATATATATATATATATATATATATATATATTTATATATATATGTATGTATATGTATGTGTGAATATGTGTATATGTGTGTCCGTGCATATACACAATGTATATATGCTCATATGAATACATACATACATATACGCATACATATGCGTATGTCTATTATATGTTCATATGTGTGTGTGTGTGTGTGTGTGTGTGTGTGTGTGTGTGTGTGTGTTTGTTTAAAAACGTATCCTATATTTGGGTGAACTCAATTTTGGAATTTAATATATACAGGCAACTAAATGTTTATATCCAGTGAATAGAGTAGATCCCACGCACATCCGACTGTATCAAAACACGGCTGTTTATGAGAACCATCCTGATACACAAATTTCGCCTCTATGGTGATGTGTTAAGGGTGGTTTTCGCTCACTGGGCTGTGCCTCCTGCTGGCTGACACCGCCCCCAACAACCACGACACAGAGAAAGGGCGCCTGACCGTGAAATTTCTCGTGGCTAATAGAGAGTCAGGTTAGCAAGCACGGGGAAATGAGATCTGTCAGGCTATATGTTTATTCACAAGTAGGCTTGATGATTTGTGTCAATGAAATAATACTCGGAATGGAAGGTACTCAGTACTGCTATCTATTACAACCAAGCTCAGCACTCTGTTGTAATTATTAAAAAAAAAAAAAACTATTGCGTCTGAAAAGATAATGGCTGTGATTGTCGCCTGTACCAGCTTATTCAGAACAATATTCGTTCGAAAGAAATCACTTTGTTGATTGTTATCCCGTAAAGCAAACAGCAAATGTTGATGAATAGGCGTTCGGCCATGAAATCTGACACGGCAGATTCAAGTACCTTTAATGGTGCCACTAGCTGGAAGAACAGTTTAACTAGAGACACACCAGGGAAAGAGAAGTCAATGCTTTCCATTTAACGTTTCATAATTGTACCCAACTGGTTAAGAAATGTTTCCATACACGCATGGAAGTGTGTGGATAGACATGCATCCCGTCATACACACATGCATATATATTTATATATGTGGGTTCATTTATATATGTGTGTATACATATATATGTGTGTGTGTGTATGTGTATATATATACATATGTTTACATTTAAGTGTGGGGGGATGCATGCATATATATATATATATATATATATATATATATATATATATATATATATATATATATATATATATATATATACACACACACACACACACACACACACGTGTGTGTGTGTGTATACATATAAGTTTATATGTGAATATATACATATATATATATATATATATATATATATATATATATATATATATATATATATATATATGAATACAACCATACATACATACAAATACATATATCTAACACACATACGTACGTATACTTGCCGAACACACACACGAGGCAACAATCTTGCCTTAGTGGTGAAGGGTTGCAGATTCCGTGATCAGCAGCAGCAATTTTATTGTTGAATGTGCTACAACTGAGGAACAGAGGTCTAATCCGATTAGAACGCCGAATGATGCCTGTCTTTTATTCAGAATTATACAGGGGGTTAATGGGTCATATTGTAAAAGGAGAAGGACAGGGGGCGGATACCCACGTGTGAACAGCGTGCCATTAGCCGCGCTTGGCGAAAGGCTTGTGTGAATTTGTATTATTGTGAAAGATGTGCAATATGTTTGTGATGTTATGGTGCAATAATGTTGAACAGCAATGAAGCGAGTGTCAAAAGTAGAAGTATTGTATTGTATATAGTAGGGTGTATAGTATATATAAGGGTAGCGCATGACTTACATAAGAGTAGCGCACATATATATCATGTAATACACGAATTCGGCAAATTCTTATCTGTGAGTCGTACTCCCAGTGGAAGGACACACTGATTTTCTTACAAAATAATTCTCTAATGGATGTCTCTGCCTCAAGTGAAATCAATTATGCTTATTCTGTGTTATTACCGTAAATGTTTATTTTACATCTAAACTAATGATGGATATACAGTTACAGAATGGTATTATTTGTCCTAAAAATTTCGTTTTCTGCTTCCTTTTGTGATAATGGAGTGCTCTTGGAAACACGAAAGCCACCTAATGTGATAATTATAGGTACCAGGCACCAAGAGATAGTATCTGAGAAAGGTGAGCGACTTGCGTCCTTATAACATCGTCATACGGTCGATTCTGGCTTGAAAAGGGGGTATCCCGCTGGTTGCTAATCCCTAAAGTAAACACAACACAAAGGAAAGACGGTCATCTGTGAACATTAGCGTGAAGGCCCATAGACCACGTGAATAATAAGCCCAAAGTCCAGTCGGGGGATGTGGGCTTGAAAAAGGAGGAAATTGACATCATGACATCAATTTGACCTCACTTGAACTTCTTGGTATCAGTGCGGGAAGCTTCATTTATTAGCAATGTGCTGTATGTGTGTGTGTGTGTGTATATACATATATGTATATATATATATATATATATATATATATATATATATATATATATATATATATATATATATATATATATATATATATATATATATATATATGTATGTATATATATATATATATATATATATATATATATATATATATATATATATATGTGTGTGTGTGTGTGTGTGTGTGTATATATATATATATATATATATATATATATATATATATATATATATATATATATATGTGTGTGTGTGTGTGTGTGTGTGTGTGTGTATGTGTGTGTGTGTGTGTAAAAATCAGGATGAATTTCTTTCATAAGCAGCAGCTAATCAGATTCTTTTTAGCAACACAATTAACAATTCCTCGTCTCTGTAGAACACATAAATCTCGTTTCTAAAACTAATAATTTAGGGTTTATTTTATCCGTGCAAACAGTGTCCAAAGAGGATATCAGTACGTTGCTATGACGTACTTAGCATATACAGGCCTTCTCTTATTTCTAATCTTTTAATTTCATGTTACAAATATGCTTTTGAAAAAAGTATCATTGGAATAACTTAATGAGAAATTTAATTAGATTAATACATCCATTAAAACTTTAAATGTGTTAATGTAACTTGTTGTTCTGCGGTTATATAATCACAGCCTATGAATATGATTATGTGGTAAAACGATGACTAGTTTACATTTGATATTGCCTGTTAACGTAAATTATATGCATACGCTAAAGCACCCGACATGATAATTAGAGATATCAAGTACCAGGAGATTCATGTTCAGATTACGTCATTAGGTGGTTCTAGATTCGAAAAGGAAGGATCCAGGCGATTTCTTATCCTTAACGAGTGGGATTCGACATGAAATTTCAAGATGTGTTCGACCTCGCTTCACCTCACTCGTTCTTTCAATATAGTCTGAATTTTTACTTCAAATACTGATAACCCTCAAAGCAAACATATTACGTTTTAAGAGTATATCACTGAGACCAGGATATTTCGTCCATGTCTGAAACACATCACTTACATAGCCTAATTATACATGAGTATTTTCCGAATGTATATAGACTGCTAAAGTGAGCAAACATATGCCAATCAAAGAAACGGAGTGGGCAAGTAAAGGAGGGGATGGGAGATCGAGAGAAAGTAAAGTTTGAATGATGTAATAATCAAAAGGAGAATGCATTAATAACAAAAGGAAGGTTCTTTAACGATACCAAAATATGAGTCGACATATAAATAGCAGTCGATGGGTGTTGGAACCAACACTGGCGTCGGGTCAAGTACCTTGAAATCACTGCACCCCGAAAGCTAAAAAATGAACTGTTTCTGACATTTAGTTATTTTTCAACACTTAATGGGCTTTAGCATTACTCTTATATTTAGAAGCGTATACACTTGAACATAATATTTTGAATAGTAAGATATCTGACGGCTTACTACACACGATGGAGCATAAATATAGATATAAATACACACACATATATAATACTGCCTTATCAATATAATCTACGTTCTAATGATAATTTCAATTATCTTTCATTAATGAATCTCCTGCCGGCTTACCAAAGCTAAACCGTGTATAAAAAAATCATTGACTGAAAAACAAGCAACATACACAAATAATCCAAATAGTACAGACGGTGGTCCAATTAAGAATGGAGCTACGTTCTCGTCCCCGTATATACTAATGGTCGTTCTGGACACCTTCCGGACCGTTTATCTCAAAGGTAAACATCACAGTTCTCTTCACTTTTGAATCCTGTGCCATATGTTGAAGTGTATGTATATCCAAACAAACTTTCGAAACTTTATCAAAATATAGAATTGTAAATACGAACATCTTTGATTACATTTTCGACTTCACAACTCGTTTGGGGACGCTTCAAGGTGAATAGACGGTGCTCCCTGGTTCCGTTAATGACATGTATACGTTAACGCCCCCAACTGTGATAATTATAGGTAACAGGTACCAAGAGATGTTACTTGGAATATGGTAAGCGATTCTAGTCCTTACGAGAGCGTTATAAGGTCGACTTTGGCTCCTAAAGGGAGTATCCCGCTGGCCGCTAATCCCTAAGGTAAACACAGGACAATGGAAGGGCGGCGAAGCATGAAATCGGACATGACAGGCTCAGATACCAAGTGATTGATGACTCAGATGTATAATTCAGGGAAATGGTGAACAGCCAATCGTCCCATACCTTATACTGTTGCCATTATAATAACTAATCGTTTAACCAAGAAAGAACGGATATAGGTATGAGGTTTCGTTATGTTACTGCTTTGAACCTATTACAATTAAGACACGGTACCGGGAGCTAATCTGTAAATGATTGGCCGCGATTTTCACATCCCACAGCCTGATAATCCCCAAAGCAATGATTTCCTAAATAGAACAAAGAACCAGGTCAGGTCAGGTCAATATCTATATTGGGAGTTCAGATAACAACAAAGGGTAATAATCTATTAATCTGGTAATTGAATATTTTCTGTCACTTTTATATATTTTTCAGTGAAAGGTATACAGAATATATATGTAATTATTTCATCACTGATATTAATGTAGATATAGGGCATATAGGAAGGTCATATAACGATACCGGAATGAGAGTCGGCATATGATAGCAGTCGATGGGTGTTTGAGCCAACACAGACGTCGATAATTTCAATTATCTCTTATTAATAAACTCAATCTTCAATCTCTAACCAGCTTGTCAAAGGTAAACCGTGTATAAAAATCTTTCATTGGCTGAAACACAAGCAACATACACAAATAATCAGAATAGTACAGTCGGTGGTCCTATGAAGAATGGAGCTACGTTCTCGTCCCCGTATATACTAATGGTCGTTCTGGACACCTTCCGGACCGTTTATCTCAAAGGTAAACATCACAGTTCTCTTCACTTTTGAATCCTGTGCCATATGTTGCAGTATATGTATATCCATACAAACTTTCGAAACTTTATTAAAATATAGAATTGTAAATACGAACAGCTTTGATTACATTTTCGACTTCACAACTCGTTTGGGGACGCTTCAAGGTGAATAGACGGTGCTCCCTGGTCATGTTAATGACATGCATACGTTAACGCCCCCAACTGTGATAATTATAGGTAACAGGTACCAAGAGGTGTTACCTGGAAAATGGTAAGCGATTCTAGTCCTTACGACAGTGTTATAAGGTCGACTTTGGCTCCTAAGGGGAATATCCCGCTGGCCGCTAATCCCTAAGGTAAACACAGGACAATGGAAGGGCGGCGAAGCATGAAATCGGACATGACAGGCTCAGATACCAAGTGATTGATGACTCAGATGTATAATTCAGGGAAATGGTGAACAGCCAATCGTTCCATACCTTATACTGTTGTCTTCATAGTAACTAATCGTTTTACCAAGAATGAACGGATATAGGTATGAGGTTTCGTTATGTTACTGCCATGAATCTATTACAATTAAGACACGGTACCGGGAGATAATCTGTAAAATGATCGGCTGCGATTTTCACATCCCACACCCTGATAATCCCCAAAGCAATGATTTCCCAAATAGAGCAAAGAACCAGGTCAGGTCAGGTCAGTATCTATATTGGGAGTTCAGATAACAACAAAGGGTAATAATCTATTAATCTGGTAATTGAATATTTTCTGTCACTCTTTTATATACTTTTCAGTGAAAAGTATCCAAAGCTATATATCAGTAGTTATTTCACCACTAATATTAGTGCAGATATAGGACATGTAGCTGCAGTATATATAAGTGGATATGGTGTTTTAAAACTGATAGTTTTAAGTATTAGATGTCGGTAGAGGATACCCAGTGGGAGGTGCCCGATTCTCGTCCTTGGGTATGCGTCATAAGGTCGATTTTAGCTCGAAAAATAAGATTAGCTACTAATCCCCTAAGTATAATGATTCGTGATTTGCTTTGCGCGACAGGCTTAACTACCAAGTGATTAACGATTCAAGGGTCAGGCCAGCAAAAGTTGTGTATGTCTACAGGTCGTTTTAATACAATCACTGGCCGTTGCGATCAATTATTGACAATTATGAATAGATATAGATAGCCCTTTAAAGAATTATGTTCCGTTTTCGCCCATATAAACTGTCGACAGAGTACACTCGGATATTTCTATGCTTGCATGCAGTAGTTTGAAATCCTTGCACTGTAAAAGATAAAAAAAAATAGCTGTTCTTGACACTGGAATATCAGTTAATACAGTTTAATACTTGATGCACATTCATTTATTTAGATGTATAAACATTTGAATACATATTTTTAATAATAAAATATCTGACGGCTTACAGCATACGATGATCCTCATAATTTAACATTAATATGATTTTTTATCAATATGCACGTTCTAACAATGCTTTTGAATAGCGCTTGGTTCTTATGGTCGTCTTTTTTACTTTTTAAAATCCTGTGGCATGTGTTACAGTACCTATATAAAATATAGAATATTTATAAGGTATTGATTAGCAAGTATGACTTCTGAACTGTTATGAGGAGAATAGATGGTGCTCCCGGGTCCTGTTAATTGATATGCATACGTTAACGCCCCCAACTGTGATAATTATAGGTAACAGGTACCAAGAGGTGTTACCTGGAAAATGGTAAGCGATTCTAGTCCTTACGAGAGCGTTATAAGGTCGACTTTGGCTCCTAAAGGGAGTATCCCGCTGGCCGCTAATCCCTAAGGTAAACACAGGACAATGGAAGGGCGGCGAAGCATGAAATCGGACATGACAGGCTCAGATACCAAGTGATTGATGACTCAGATGTATAATTCAGGGAAATGGTGAACAGCCAATCGTCCCATACCTTATACTGTTGCCATTATAATAACTAATCGTTTTACCAAGAATGAACGGATATAGGTATAAGGTTTCGTTATGTTACTGCCATGAATCTATTACAATTAAGACACGGTACCGGGAGCTAATCTGTAAATGATTGGCCGCGATTTTCACATCCCACAGCCTGATAATCCCCAAAGCAATGATTTCCCAAATAGAACAAAGAACCAGGTCAGGTCAGGTCTATATTGGGAGTTCAGATAACAACAAAGGGTAATAATCTATTAATCTGGTAATCGAATATTTTCTGTCACTTTTATATACTTTTCAGTGAAAGGTATACAGAATATATATGTAATTATTTCATCACTGATATTAATGTAGATATAGGGCATATAGGAAGGTCATATAACGATACCGGAATGTGAGTCGGCATATGATAGCAGTCGATGGGTGTTGGAACCAACACAGACGTCGGGTCAAGTACCTTGAAATCATTGCACTCTGAAAGCTAAAAATATGAACTGTTTCTGACATTTAGTTATTTTTCAACACTTGATGGGCTTTAGCATTACTCTTATATTTAGAAGCGTATACACTTGAACACAATATTTTTGAAAGTAACAGATATCTGACGGCTTACTACACACGATGGAGCATAAATATAAATATAAATACACACACACGCACGCACGCACGCACGCACGCACGCACACACACACACACACACACACACACACACACACACACACACACACACACACACACACACACACACATATATATATAATACTGTCTTCACAATATAATCTACGTTCTAATAATAATTTCAATTATCTCTTATTAATAAACTCAATCTTCAATCTCTAACCAGCTTGTCAAAGGTAAACCGTGTATAAAAATCTTTTATTGGCTGAAACACAAGCAACATACACAAATAATCAGAATAGTACAGTCGGTGGTCGTATGAAGAATGGAGCTACGTTCTCGTCCCCGTATATACTGATGGTCGTTCTGGACACCTTCCGGACCGTTTATCTCAAAGGTAAACATAACTTCTCTTCACTTTTGAATCCTGTGCCATATGTTGCAGTATATGTATATCCAAACAAACTTTCGAAACTTTATCAAAATATAGAATTGTAAATACGAACAGCTTTGATTACATTTTCGACTTCCCAACTCGTTTGGGGACGCTTCAAGGTGAATAGACGGTGCTCCCTGGTTCCGTTAATGACATGCATAAGTTAACGCCTCCAACTGTGATAATTATAGGTATCAGGTACCAAGAGGTGTTACCTGGAAAATGGTAAGCGATTCTAGTCCTTACGACAGTGTTAAAAGGTCGACTCTGGCTCCTAAGGGGAATATCCCGCTGGCCGCTAATCTCTAAGGGAAACACAGGACAATGGAATGGCGGCGAAGCATGAAATCGGACATGACAGGCTCAGATACCAAGTGATTGATGACTCAGATGTATAATTCAGGGAAATGGTGAACAGCCAATCGTTCCATACCTTATACTGTTGCCATTATAATAACTAATCGTTTTACCAAGAATGAACGGATATAGGTATAATGTTTCGTTATGTTACTGCCATGAATCTATTACAATTAAGACACGGTACCGGGAGATAATCTGTAATATGATCGGCCGCGATTTTCACGGCCTGATAATCCCCAAAGCAAGGGCTTTACACCGACTTCCCAAATAGAATAAAGAACCAGGACAGGTCAGTATTTATATGGGTAGTTCAGAAAACAACAAAGGGTAATAATATATTAATCTAGTAATCGAACATTTTCTGTCCCTCTTTTATATACTTTTCAGTGAAAGGTATACTGAATATATATGCAGTTATCTCATCACTGATATTAGTGTAGATATAGGGCATGCAGCTGTAGTATATAGAAGTGAATATGGTGTTTTAAAACTGATAGTTATAGGAATTAGATGTCGGTAGATGATACCCAATAGGAGTTGAGCGATTCTCGTCCTTGGGTATGCGTCATAAGGTCGATTTTAGCTCGAAAAATAAGATTAGCTACTAATCCCTGAAGTATAATGATTCGTGATTTGCTTTGCGCGACAGGCTTAGATACCAAGTGATTAACGATTCAAAGGGCAGGTCAGCAGAAGTTGTTAGTATGTCTACAGGTCGTTTTGATACAATCACTGGCCGTAACGATCAATTAGTGACTATTATGAATATATATAGATAGCACTTTAAAGAATTATGTCCCATTTTCGCCCATATAAACTGTCGACTGCATCCCGAAAGAGACACATGCCGAGGACTAAGGATACGTCAAAGAAAACGTGAAGAGAAATATATAGTTCCTTCGAAACGTTGCGTCTTCTTTCCTTTTTGGGAAGCCTGATTATAGTCATGTTTTCGAAGGTAATACCCTCACCTATGTATGCAGATATATGTTAAAATGAACAAGCATATGCGAAACTAATAAACAAAGTACTCTCGGATATTTCTATGCTTGAATGCAGTAGTTTGAAATCATTGCACTGTAAAAGATAGAAAAAATATGAGCTTTTCTTGACATTGGAACATCAGCTAATACAGTTTAGTACTTGATATACATTTATTTATTTAGAAGTATATACATTTGAGCACATATTTTTTTTATAATAACATATCTAATGGCTTACAGCGTACGATGATACACATAATTTAACATTAGTATGATTTTTGCCAATATAATGCACGTTCTAACAATGTTTTGAATAAGCTCACTGTCCCTACTTCTCCAGTAGAGACGCGAAAATTGACTCGGTATTTAAAACTTTTATTGCCAGCAACGCAAGCACCATTTACGTAAGTGATTAGAACAGCACAGCCGATGGTTGTCTGAAAAACAGCGCTTGGTCCTTATGGTCGTCCTTTTTACTTTTTAAAATCCTGTGGCATGTGTTACAGTATGTATATGAAATATAGAATATTTATAAGGTATTGATTAGCAAGTATGACTCCTGAACTCTTTTGAGGAGGCCCATCGGTGAATAGATGGTGCTCTCGGGTCCTGTTAATGATATGCATACGGTAACACCTCGACTGTGATAATTATAGGTTAAAGGTACAAGGAGTAAGTACCTGGAAAATGGTAAGCGATTCTAGTCCTTACGGAAGTGTTATAAGGTCGACTTTGGCTCCTAAAGGGAGTATCCCGCTGGCCGCTAATCCCTAAGGTAAACACAGCACAATGGAAGGGCGGCGAAGCATGAAATCGAACATGACAAGCTCAGACACCAAGTGATTGATGACTCAGATGCATAATGCAGCGAAATGATGAACAGCCAATCGTTTTATACCTTATACTGTTGTTTTCATAATAACTAATCCTTTTACCAAGAGTGAACGGATATAAGTATAAGGTTTCGTTATGTTACTGCCATGAATCTATTGCAATTAAGAAACGGTACCGGGGGTTAATCTGTCTGATAATCCCGAAAGCAATGGAAGGGCTTTACACCGATTTCCCAAATAGAACAAACAACCAGGTCAGATCAGTATCTATATAGTAGTTCAGATAACAACAAAGGGTAATCTGTTCATCTGGTAATCGGATATTTTCTGTCACTGTTATATATATATTTTACAGTGGAAAGTATCCAAAACTATATATCAGTAGTTATTTCACCACTGATATTAGTGCAGATATAGGGCATGCAGCTACAGTATATAGAAGTGGATATGGTGTTTTCAAACTGATATTTATAGGTATTAGATGATACCCAATAGAAGGTGAGCGATTCTCGTCCTTGGGTATGCGTCATAAGGTCGATTTTAGCTCGAAAAATAAGATTAGCTACTAATCCCCTAAGTATAATGATTCGTGATTTGCTTTGCGCGACAGGCTTAACTACCAAGTGATTAATGGTTCAAAGGTCAGGCCAGTAGAAGTTATAAGTATATGTCTACAGGTCGTTTTAATACAATCACTGGGCGTTACGATCAATGAGTGACAATTATGAATATATAAAGATAGCACTTTAAATTATGTCCCATTTTCTCCCATATAAATTGTCGACTGCATCCCGAAAGAGACACATGCCGAGGACTGAGGATACGTCAAAGAGAACGTGAAGAGAAATACATAGTTGCTTCGAAACGTTGCGTCTTCTTTCCTTTTTGGGAAGCCTGATTATAGTTGTCTATGTTTTCGAAGATACAAGAACAAGCATATGTGAAATCAATAAACAGAGTCCTATCAGATATTTCTATGCTTGCACGCAGTAGTTTGAAGTAATTTCACTGTAAAAGATGGGAAAAAATATGAACTATTCTTGACACTGGAACATCAATTAATACAGTTTAGTACTTGATGTACATTTATTTATTTAGTATATACATTTGAACACATTTTTTTTCATATCATCTAATGGCTTACAGCGTACGATGATACACATAATTTAACATTAGTATGATTTTTGTCCATATAATGTACGTTCTGACAATGCTTTTGAATAAGCTCAGTATTCTTACTTCTCCAGTAGAGGCTTGCGAAAATTGACTCGGTGTTTAAAGCTTTTATTGCCTGCAACGCAAGCACCATTTACGTAAATTATTAAAACTGCACAGCCGATGGTCATCTGAAAAAAACAGTGCTTGGTTCTTATGGTTGTTTACTTTTTAAAATCCTGTGGCATGTTTTTAAAGTATCTATATAAAATATAGAATTTTTATAAGGTATTGATTAGCAAGTATGGCTCCTGAACTCTTTTGAGGAGGCCCATCGGTGAATAGATGGTGCTCTCGGGTCCTGTTAATGACATGCATACGTTAACGCCCCCAACTGTGATAATTATAGGTTAAATGTACAAGGAGTAAGTACTTGGAAAATGGTAAGCGATTCTAGTCCTTACGGAAGTGTTATAAGGTCGACTTTGGCTCCTAAAGGGAGTATCCCGCTGGCCGCTAATCCCTAAAGTAAACACAGGACAATGGAAGGGCGGCGAAGCATGAAATCGAACATGACAGGCTCAGATACCAAGTGACTGATGACTTAGATGTCTAGTCCGGGGAAATGGTGAACAGCCAAGCGTTCCATACCTTACATACCACAATGCTAAACAAAAATCACCGTTTTCTTAATAACAACTCGTCATATCATCAAGAGTGTACGGATATATATATTATATATCCTTCTGTCATTGCCATGTATCTATTACAAATAACGCACGGTACCGGGAGCTGACCTGCAAACATCCGGATTTTTACAGCCCATGGCCTGGTGATCCCCAAGGCAACAGAAGGGCTTCCCAATGAAACCCTGAGAGGAAGGAAGGACCAGGTCAGGTCAGGTCAGGTCAGGTCTTTATGAATAGTTTTGATAACGACAAAGGGTAGAAGACCAGCTTCATTAATCCTTTGATTTGATATTCGAATAATTTCTGCTACTACATAGAATTCTGTGATAAATGTACAAAACCATATGTAAGTAGTTTTTTTTCTTATTTAGTTACAGTAGCTATTGGATGTGCAGCTGCAGTATATAGATCAGGACGTGGTGCTTTTAAGATTGATAATTATAGGTATTAGATGTCGGTAAATGATACCCAATGGGAGGTGCGCTATTCTCGTCCTTGGGTCTGTGTTATAAGGTCGAATTTTACTCGAAAAAGAAGCATCCCGCCGGCAACTAATCCCAAAATCATGCAAAATACAAAGGAAAGATGAACCGTAAGATCTAACGCGACAGGCTTTTTGAATACTAAGTGCTTGATGATTAGAGGTCAGGTCAGCAGAAATTAGGAACATATGGCCAAATATATGATGAGCCGTTAGTGATGATTGATTAGTTATAATTAAGAAATACGTTGATAAGAATCTAAGGATCAGGCAGCCTTTTCGCTCATATGAGGTCGACTTCATCCCGGAAAGTGCCATTAATCCAGTGGCTGATCCATAGTCATTAAAAACAGGTCAAATAAGGTCAGGTACCATGATGTTAAAGACACCTCAGGTCAAAATCAGTGGTTGGTACTTTGGGGATATAATGGATATTGTCAGCGGTTAATTATTGAATAGCACCAAGGAATGTTTACTATACTAGGGATAAATACAAAATAAATCAGTGGAATAATCTTAGAACGTAAAAGCAACTGCCAGTGATACAGAACAGACACATACAATAATATCTAAATGACAACACTTGTCAAACGCAAAAAAAAACGTTCGTTTTTTTCACTAGTGATGTGCACACGTCAAGGTTGTTGTCATTACTGATGATTTGCATCTAAAAAGATGGAGAATTTTAATCCTTACAGTCATGCTATAGGATCGATTTTGGAGCGAAAACGGAGTGTCTCGCTAGGTGCCAATCAGTAAAATAAACACACGACCATAATTGGGAGACCCTTGATATTTTAAAATGCAAGACAAATTAAATGGTTTTGCTTATCCATTTACAAATAATATTTAGAATGAGATTTTGACAGTAAATACAACGCACCACTATTCACGTAAGTCCACACCCGTGTCCCTGAATTATTCTTAATCCGAAAAGAATTATTACTGACCCAGATGCGACACGGACTCCCGACTGTGATGATTAAAGGCCAGGGACACCAGATGACATATGAATAATGATGCGAGATTTTCGTCCATGTGGTAACGTTGTAAGGCCAGTTTTTGACCCAGGAAAGACATGTTGATTATTTGTCATTGGAGGAAACTTGTGACAAAGGAAAAATAGCGTTGTGGCATTTGACATGACAGGTTCATCTGCCATTTAATTTGGTGGCTAGACGAGATTCATACAATAATCACATATACACATACTCCGTGAAATCTCTTGCATACAACTGACTTGCGAAAAAAAAAAATCAAAACATGACCTCTGTGTTCTAATAAAGGCGATATTCGTTTGTAGGCAGTAGCACAAAAGGAGGCTAAGGAAGAGTAAGTCAGGTCACTATACCATAGCTCAATAAATATGATAATCTTGTGCCCATTAGGTACCCTACCTGCGATAATTAGAAACAAGGGATACCAGATAGCATCAAAAGGTCAGTGAGCGAAATTCGTCCTTATGGCCCCGCAATAAGGTCAACTTTAGCTCGGCAAGGAAGTGTCCCACGAGATGCTTATCTCTTAACATAAACACAAAGACAAGGCGATGGTGCGTGAAATTTGACACGATAAGGTCAAGTCTCGCGGGATTCGAGGCTCGAAAGTTGGGTAAATAGAAGAGAAATGATATAAGGAAAGAGAAGAGAAATAACGAAAAAAGATAAATTATATAACGGAAGGGAAGAGAAAAGAAGAAAATTATATAACTAAAGAGAGAAGAAAAGAGAAGATAAATAAAATAACGAAGGAAACAAAAAGAGAAATGAGATAACGAAAGAGAAGAGAAAAATAAAATAACGAATGAAAATAGAAAAGAAATCACGAAAGAAAAGGGAAGAGAAAAATCACGAAAGAAAAGAGAAGCGAAATAAATAAAACGATAACAAAAGAAAAAAATATGAAAAATGAAATAACGAAAGGAAAATTATAAGAAACGAAATAACGAAAGAAAAACATGAGAAATGAAATAACGAAAGAAAAATATGTGAAACGAAAAAAAATGAAATATGAAGAAACGAAAGGAAATTATAAGAAACGAAATCAAGAAAGAAAACCATGAGAAACGAAATAACTAAAGAAAAAAATATGAGAAATAAAATAACTACAGAAAAGAAAATATGATAAAGATAAGAGCTTAATTTTCGACAGTAGACTTACAACATTGAAACGAAAAATAGAAACAAGAATTCAGTGAAAAAAAAAACATATTCAATTTTCGATGAATTACAAACTCGATATATTCATCAGACATGATATATCCACATTCATGAAACCAAATAAATTGTCATCAAAACTCTGTCCGATGGAGTATATAATCTGCTAATCTCCTTGAAGGTACCGTGGATAACGTCCAATTATACCCTAATTATTATCTTTCCAGATTAAGTAATTATCGGCCATGGGAGTTCCGCAGTTTGCCGACACCTGAACGATGGCTAGGTTTTACCTGTGAGTGAATTTCGACCTTTTTGGCCACGTCATAAGGGTGATTTTGGCCCGGGAAGGTTGTAGCCCAGAGGTTGTTTATCCCTTTGGCGAAATTTGAACAATTATTATAACGTAATTATTCAGTCAAATATACGTATTCAAAATTAGGTTTGCTATCGAATGAAATTATGATTAATCATGGCAAAACATCGCACTGCTTTATTCAGATAGACAAGTCGATGACCAGATTTAATGGACACAGCTGTAGAAAAAAATAAAACGCAATAGACGTAACTGACACGTTAAATATATATCCCTTTGCATTATAATGTTATTCATTCCCTTTAATTTTGTCTACGAAGAGAAAATCAAGAGCTTTTACTTATACCGGATTGTCAAACACAAAACCCAACGAAGGCCAATTTTCATTTCAGCAACCATATTCAGGTCCAGCACACAGACATACCTGGCTTCGGAAGGTATAGGTATAATATACCGGTACTTAAAAGTTTAATTTAGCAATAAATGACACAAGTGTGTGTGTGTGTGTGTGTGTGTGTGTGTGTGTGTGTGTGTGTGTGTGTGTGTGTGTGTGTGTGTGTGTGTGTGTGTGTGTGTGTGTGTGCTTGCGTATCGCGCGTGCGTGCATGCATGTGTGCACGCGCGTGCGTGCGCGTGTGTGTGCGCACTGTACGTAGGTGTGTATGATTCATGTTGAACTAACTGTGAATGAAACAAAGATGGGAAGAACAAGAAAAACGAAAAGGCCTACAGCATATGCATCTCTTTGCCTTCCCTTTGTTGTAAACAATCAATTGCATATTCAACTAGATTCCGGTTGGAATACTTAACGCACATAGAGACACCGATAACACTGGAGCCCATATATCATATTTCGAATATGTATCTTGACACGCACTCGAAACGTAGATTAGTAAGATGGTATTAAAATCGGACCTAAGGGGCTACATGGTCGATGTATATTTCATTGATGGATAAGGTATACCATTGATGTATAACAGCCTTCGTTTTAATACTGTTGAGTAACTTAAGAGGAATTGTATTATTCGTCTATAGTGTAGACTCTAAAACAGGGTTACTTAATTCCTTATAGTAAGCGGTAAATGTTTCGTCGCCTCAACTAAATGTGTGTGTGTGTGTGTGTGTGTGTTAATTCATATATATATAAACAATAACGTTGCTCCGCTGATTTTTTCTAGTCAGGCAGTGGATGCCATGGTGTATTTCACAGTTGTGCGATTTTCCTTCGTGTTATGTTACATTAGAGACATACAAGTGGGATGTGTCTTCCTCGTTCCAAAATCGCCCTTATGGCTGCAATCGTCACAGTCGGGAATACTGATTCAATGTCATTGCCGTAGTATTGCAACACACGCTAAGATCAAAGTAACCCTGGCTTGGCCATATCAATAAAAAAAAGACTTCAATCCTTTACTATCTCTCATCTTGCTTCTACTGCATGTTCCAGTATCCCGAGCTATTTAGGATACATATATACACAACTAGGTCAAACTATATTTGCCTGCCCGCGGACTCTCATCTCTCCTGTCCACTTTCGCCGTAAATCTCGGAAAAGGAAAACTGGCAACCAACCCGAACCCTAGAACACTCCGATTCACCAAGTCGCTTATTTTCTGATCTAATAATGCGATCTAATAATAGTTGCATTAATTTTTTTATGAAATTTGCTGCTTTCAACCTCACAGTATTAATTTCCTTCTCAAAAGCAAATTGGTAAACTTGAGGACTTCAGAAACTAGAGCGAGTTGCTAGTTTTCCATTTCCTGAGAGTATAATTGATCCACTTACGTCAAATTTCAGACTCTTTCATTTCATTTTTCCAGGAATTGTACAGCATGTTGCTTTTCCTCTGACAGAAAACCAAGCTAACAACATGGTTATACGGACGAAAATTTATTACCTTTAACTTGCTGTAATTACCTGAATCGTTTTATTAACGTTACATAAGGGAGTGTTTGTGTGTGTGTGTGTGTGTATGTGAGTGTGTGTGTGTGTGTGTGAGTGTGTGTGTGTGAGTGTGTGTGTGTGTGTGTGCGCACACACACACACACACACACACACACACACACACACACACACATATATATATATATATATATATATATATATATATATATATATATATATATATATATATGTATGTATTATGTATATATATATATATATATAATGTATATATATATATATATATATTTCTATATATGTATGAATATATAAATAGAAATATACATAAATAGATTATGAATACATACATACATACATACACACGTGTGTGTATACAGACAGACACAGGGGCGCATATGTGTGTACACACGCACACAGACACACTCACAAACATATGTACATGTATAGGAACACACACACACACACACACACACACACACACACACACACACACACACACACACACACACACACACACACACTCATATTTGAGGGATCATGAAAAATACAAGTATAGAAGTCTTCTATAAACTCACATGTGAGCAAATTTCGCCTGTCTATCGTATTTCGCGCGCGTCTTGCTGGACTTGCCATATGCGTTCTTTGTCGGTTTAATTTCATTTTCGTTTGATGTAAGAGTTCACAATTAAGATATGTTAATCTATCAAATACTTTCTAAGAACCCATATTAATAACGACTGAAGTGATCAAAATTTAAGGAGAGCTAATCATACATCTGATGCAACTTTCAATCTATTACACTAATAATAAAGAATACATAATAAAACGGTGTCAAAATAAGAAATTGATTAGTTATCTTTATGGATGGTGAAAAGCGGAAAGCCTTCCGTGGCGGCTTATCGCTATTCCAATACTTAAGAATGGGGATAAGGGTCCTATGTAGCAGCCATACGTCCTCTTTATTTAAGTATTCCTTAAAAAATTAACAAAGGAAGGTCGGGAATTCGATACATGTGGGTATGTGACAAACGCACATCCACCCCGCACGTGCATAAACACAGGGACAAATGGATATGTGTAAATACATATAAAATATCATAAAAAATATATATAAAATATCTCTTTGAATGATGTCTTTTAACTCTTTTTTCTACATATAAGGATAAAAAAATACCAAATAGACTGAACATATGTCAGAAGGAACGGAAATCCTTTATATGGACTCAAGCTTCATTAATGAGCCACATACTGTTTCCAGTTAATATGACCCCACTGCGGGAGGTAGACATTTCATATAAAATTTCTCAGCTGATCACCTTTCCTTTGCATCATCTTTATTCTGGGATTTACTAGCTGCAGCAAAGGCCAAATTCGCTCACCACCTTACCATAATTTTCGCACTTGGGAGTCTTACCGTATTCAGTTCAACAATGGCTCATTCAGAATTTAATTTATGTATTTCAGTTCAGTTAGATTTGCTGTCTAGCTTTGCCCGGGTCTAACTTGTGCCGGCTATTTCTAGCTGTCTGCAAACGCTCCGGTTCCAATGGTGTAAGGGCATACCCTTTTTACCAGCCCAGCGGCTGTGGTGGGGGTCCCTGTCTTAGGAAGTGCGTGTGCTCACAATCTGTAGGTAGTGTAACAATGGAGTTCGACCACTTAGTTTATAATTTGTCAAGCGTATGGATATCCTAGTCTTAATCTGTGCAGTATGACTTCGGCACCTTTGTTACTTTAGGAGGAAGCGCCAGTGGCTTATAGCCTGTGGCGTTTGAGTACCATCTGGCCGTGGGCGAGTTTCTGTATATCTGCTGGAGAATGGCAGTGCCGTAGCGTTGGACTTGTGGAACACTATTCTTTGTCTTGGGTTGACGATCATGGGAGTTGGGTCATGTTCCTGCCTTTTCAGCTAGTATGTCAGCAAGCTCATTTCCTTGGATGCCTATATGTGGCTTGGGAGTCAGTTTATGATTATTCTACCCTGATCAAGGATCCTCTGTGCTATGGCGGGGACAGTGGTCAGCAGGTAGATGTTGTTGGGCATGCTGTTCTGTAGACAATGGCTGATCTGGAGTCTGTGTATGACCACGTGTTGTTCCCTTAGGAATACGTTGGCCAAGGCTCCCATGATCGCAACTGTTTCAGCATTGAGCGTCAATGTGATTTATGGGATCCACAGATCCATCTGTGAGGTAGGTTATTTGTGCAATGATCCTTTTGTGCCTGTGCCCTTCTCCTTGACAAGTTCAGGTCTGAGAACTCGATCAATCAAGGTGTTTGCCCACGGCAGGGGTTCACTATAGTCAGGATGGGAGGGAGTTCACTGCTGCATGTTTTCCCCAATGTCCTGAATCTTGGTTTTGGTCCAGGAGACTGCTAAAACCAAGGGCTTTGCTTCTTTGCTAAATGCATCCAGAGCCATCACTTGGGTTTCTAAAGACTCAGAAAGAACATCAGAGTAAAGTCAAGGTCAGTAACCTTGATATTGCCCAGAGTTGCTCCACAATGACTTTGAACAGTAGCTCTGCCCAGTATGCAGTCCATGCAAATGTTGAAGCCTTGCCTCACTCCTGAACTAACCGGAAAGAAGCTCGACAGGCCCCCACCTTACTTCATAGCACTTCCAGTACCTGTATATAGGCTTGTTTTTAGTCTAATAATCTTTGTTAGAATTCTTCTCAATCCCAGGATCTCCCAGAGCGATTCCCGATGCACCGTATCGAACACCTTCTTGAGGTAGATGTAGGCTGCAAGCAGCCCACGCCGAACTCACGGCGGCGCTCTGCAGTGACTCAAAGCATCAGGATACGGTCTATTGTAGACTTAACAGGAGTGAATCCAGATTGCCCGAGTCTCTGCTGCTTCAATACGTGGCCTCTGATACGTCTTAGAAGAATGTAAGCGACAACAGTGTGATACCTCGTTGACTGCTGCAGTCTCATCGATCCCCCTTCCTCTCCTAGAGAGGAATGACCACACCCCTCAACAGGTCAGACTGCCAGATGGCAGCAAGGACAGCATGCAACCCCTGCGCCATAGGTTTACAGTTCAGCTCGCAGATACCTGATGCTTTGCCACACACACACACACACACACACACACACACACACACACACACACACACACACACACACACACACACACACACACACACACACATATATATATATATATGCATAAATATATATATACATATATATATATATATATATATATATATATATATATATATATACACACATAAATATATATAAATAAATAACTATATATGTACATAAATAAATAAATGTATATATATATATATATAGATAGATAGATAGATAGATAGATAGTTAGATAGATATAGATATATATGTATAAATATTTATAAATACACACACACACACACACACACACACACACACACACACACACACACACACACACACACATATATATATATATATATATATATATATATATATATATATATATATGTACACACGCACGCACACACACTCACATACATATATTCATCCATTCACTCATTTTTGCCCATAATTGACCGCTAATGGCTATTTCCTTTCTTTCTGAGTGACCCAGTAGGAGGCAAGTGTGTTAGCGCATATGACCCTTATCTACAGACCATGCAAGCAAGAATCTCTACGCTTTGGTGAGCAAGGTGTGTGTTTGTGTGTGTGTGTGTGTGTGTGTGTGTGTGTGTGTGTGTGTGTGTGTGTGTGTGTGTGTGTGTGTGTGTGTGTTCGTGTGTGTGCATATAAGCAACCCCCTAGAAATAAAAGGAATAAAGCGTACTACACTTAGTATGAAAATGATATATACAGTGAAGGCGTAGCGAACAATAGTGTTCGTAAATCACAGTTCGAATATCGTTGTTATGTGACGCGCACTGAGTATGTTGCTTAGTGTAAAGGTAATAAATCAGAGCTCGATAGCGGTCAATTTTATTTTACAATTCACCTTTCGTGTGTAAGAGCGAGTGGATGTAAACACAATTTCACAATTCCATTCTGATGAAAAGTTAAAAGATTGGCAATTTATATCTATAACTGCAACATTATCAGAGACACATGTCCAATACAAATGTCTATTTCGACTACAATTTGGTTTGCAATGGACTTAAAACGAAACTTGATATGTTGGGAGCCTCAAGTAAGACGACAACATAATTCAAATACCCAGCCATCTCCGGTATTATATGTTGATCGTATTTTGGTAGAGAAGCTAAGGAAAGAAGCATTTTATTTCGAAAATTGGAAATGCAGCTGTATTATTTACTATAC
>NC_091574.1:16149283-16161783 GCF_042767895.1 Penaeus vannamei
TTAGAGAATGTCTGATTTTAAATCTTTCTCCTCTATCTGTAGATCTGATCTTAATCAATCACTTAGTCCTGAGCCTGTCATCGCAAATTTCACACTTCATCGCTTTTCCATTGTATTGCGTTTAATTTAAAGATTAATGCTTCCTTTCGAGCCCAAATTGAACCGATTAATATTATGAAGCTTTAGTATAGCGATTATTTGTATGGATTTGGTGTTTTTGCTTCCATTAATGATATGCATACGTTCGTGCCCCTAATTGTGATAATTATAGTCATCTGGTACCACGAGATATTATCTCCAGAATGGTACGCCATTCTCGTCCTTATGTCGGTCTCATAGAGTCGATTTTTGCTAGGAAACGGAGTATCCCGCAGGGTGTTAATCCCTAAAGTAAACACAGCACAATGGAAAAATAGTGAAGCGTGAAAATTGGCTCGACAGGCACAGATAACAGGTGATTTACGATTCCAAATTTAGGTACTCTTTTTTTCTAAGCAATGAGGTGTGATAAATTGATATGAAGTCATTCCCTTGTAACTTTGTGAACTTTAGTATGCACATCATTTGTCCTCGGTTGTTATGATTTCAGGTATCAGGAAATTGTATCTGAAGAATGGTGCTTGGTTTTCGTCCTTGGGATTATAGATATGGATTTGGTGTTTCCGGCTTCCGTTAATGATATACCCACGCCCATGCCCCACCTGTGATAATTATCAGGTACCACGAGATACTATCTGACGAATAGTGCGCAATTCTCGTCCTTAAGACGTTCTTAGGTCGATTTTTGCTCGACACAGCACAATGGAAAGGCGGTGAAGGGTCAACCTTTGACATGATATAATCAGATTTAAACGTTAATGGTAAAGCAGTTTTCAAATGCGGTAACTGAATACCTGACCTTGGAGTCATCAGTCATATGGTATCTGAGGCTGTCATGGTAGATTTTACGCTTCACCCCTTTCTATTGTGTTGTGTTTGCCTTAGGGATTAACACTCAGTGGGATACTCCATTTTCGAGCAAATATGGACCTTCTGAAACTGACCTAAGGACGAGAATGGCGCACCATTCTGCAGATAACATCTCTAGGTACCTGATACCTATAATTATCACAGATGGGGGTACGAGGTATGTATATCATTAATGGAAACCGAAACACAATTCATACAAAGTCACTATACGTAAGCTGCAATCCAATGAATTGTCGATGAAAACGATAGTTATCGATAGGTTATAATTTATCATTACATGCTTCCCTTGTTTCCGCATGTATGACCAGCTATTTCATTGGAGAATGTCTGATTTTAAATCTTTCTCCTCTATCTGTAGATCTGATCTTGGAGTCGTCAATCATTGTATTGTGTTTAATTTAAAGATTAATGTTTCCTTTCGAGCCCAAATTCACCCAATGACGGTATCCGAAGGGCGAAAATCGCGCACCAATTGGTGATTAATTTTAACATTATTTACTTCAACAGATTAATATCATAATGTTTTAGTTTAGTGATTATTTGTATGCATTTGGTGTTTTGGCTTCCGTTAATGATACACAAACGTTCGTGCCCCTAACTGTGATAATTATAAGCATCAGGTACCAGGAGATATTATCTCCAGAATGGTACGCCATTCTCGTCCTTAGCTCAGGCTCATAGAGTCGATTTTTGCTCGGAAACGGACAATCCCGCTGGGTGTTAATCCCTAAAGTAAACACAACACAATGGGAAAGTAGTGATGCGTGAAAATTGTCTCGGCAGGCACAGATAACAGGTGATTTACGACTCCAAGGTTAGGTACTCCGTTCCCGCAGTTGAAATCTACTTTGACTTGGACTTTTTAATTTTCCTCTAAGCAATGAGGTGTGATAATTTGATATGAAGTAATTCCTTTGTGAACTTTAGTATAAATATGGCATTCTTGCTTCTGTCAGTGGTATGCACATCAACTGTCCTCGGCCGTTATGATTTCAGGTATCAGTAAATTGTATCCGAAGAATGGTTTCATCGGAAGAACTTATTTTCTTTTCTCTCTGACATTAGGTCGATTGCTCGACGGAGCACAATGGAAAGGTGGTGAAGGGTCAACCTTTGACATGACATGATCAGGTGACTGAGAAATAGAGAATAGATTTTATCTTTATTTTCCGATGAACTAGCTGGTCATTATTACGTCAAGCGAGGGTAGCATGTAATATTACATGATAAATTATAACAAAACTGATTTTACAACTATTGTTTTTATCATAAGACTATTACTGTGAAGCTTTAATATAATCATTAGTAGTAAGGATTCGGGTATTTAGCTTTCTCGTCCTTTGGGCACCATCATAAGGCCCCTTTTTGCTTGGAAACAGAGTATCCCACTGAGTGCTAATTCCTGCAGCAAAAACATCACAATGGAAAGAACGACAGGATCAAATACCGTGTGTTTGATGACCCAAGGTCAAACAGGAAAAATCAATATAGTATACACACATACACACAAATATATATATATATATATATATATATATATATATATATATATATATATATATATATATATGTACACACACACACATATATATACATATATATATATATATATATATATATATATATATATATATATATGTACACACACACACACACACACACACACACACACACACACACACATATATATATATATATATATATATATATATCCCCCTGTATCTTATTATTCATATTTTCAATTGGGTTGTTTGCTTTAGGAAATATGCACTCAGCGGTGCCTGATACCAATAATTATCACATTTGGAGGTACCTATGTATATCATTAACGGAAGCTAAAACCCCGAATCCATGCTAATAATCACTATACTAAAGCTTCATATTAATCATTTGATAATAATGGTGATAGCTGTAAAATTAGGTAGCATTTTATGCATAATCTATCATGTAATAATTACATGATACACTTTCTTAAAATAATTATGACCAGCTATTTCATCGAAAACTTTCATGGGAAGAACTTGTTTTCTTTTCTCTCTGACATTAGATACCAGCCACCTGGTACCTGATCTCGTCATGTCAAAAGTCGACCCTACACCGCCTTCCATTGCATTGTGTTTGCTTTGCTTCGAGCCAAAATCGACATAATGGCGTGATCTTAAGGACAAGAATCGCGCACCATCCGTCTGATGGTACCTGATACCTATAATTACCACAGTCGAGACACGGATGTGTGAATATCATAAAGAGAAACCGGAAACACCAAGTTCATACGTATAATCCCAAAGGCGAAAATCATGCACCAGTCATTGGATACCATTCCCTGATACCCTTAATTATCACAGCCGTGGAAAATTGATGTGCACACCACTGACATAAGGAAAAATGCCATATTTACACTAAAGTTCATGAATTATAAAGGAATGAATTCATTTCAAAATATCAGACCTCATTACCTATAGAAATTATTTCAAATTTAATGGTAAAGCAGTTTTCAAATTCGGTAACTGAATACCTGACCTTGGAGTCATCAGTCACATGGTATCTGAGGCTGTCATGGTAGATTTTACGCTTCACCCCTTTCTATTAACACTCGGCGGGATACACCATTTTCGAGCAAATATCGACCTTCTGAATCTGACCTAAGGACGAGAATGGCGCACCATTCTGCAGATAATATCTCCTGGTACCTGATACCTATTATTATCACAGTTGGGGGTACGAGGTATGAATATCATTAATGGAAACCGAAACAATTCATACAGTCACTATACGTAAGCTTCATTTCAATAAATTGTTGATAAAAGCGATAGTTATAAAATTAGGCAGCTATTTTGTTATAATATATACTTTATCATTATATGCTACCCTTCTTGTCACATTTATAACCCGCTATTCCATTAGAGAATGTCGAGTTTAAATCTTTCTCCTCTGTAGATCTGATATTGGAGTCGTCAATCACTTAGACCTGAGCCTGTCATGGCAAATTTCACGCTTCATCGCTTTTCCATTGTATTGTGTTTACTTTAAACTAAAGAATAATGCTTCCTTTCGAGCCCAAATTGACCCAATGACGTTGTCCTAAGGACGAAAATCCCGAACCAATTTAACAATACTTAATTTAACAGATTAATGTTATGAAGGTTTAGTATAGCGATTTTTGCATTGATTTGGTGTCTTAGCTTCCGTTAATGATATGCATACCTCGTGCCCCTGTGATAATTATAGGCATCATAATACCGTCGTCGCTGCAGAACAGCTCAATGAAGAAAAGTTAAATAGAGAGAGTATTGCTGAAAATATATAGTCATTTATAGACAATAATGCTTCCCTCATCTTTGTTGACACGGCTTGAGTATATACATCCCACCGGACACGAAACAACAGAAAAGGGAAAAGCGATAATGCCCTGTTACAATGGCACTTTTTCAAAGGTTTGGTATGAAGAAAAGAGTCAGAACAAACAAGTAAACAAGCACGCTGAATTGGGATCACACGATCAGCCATGTATACTGTATTATTATTTTTTTTTATATATGTACGACACTGTAAGTTAAAGAAACATCCTCTGATGATATGTTATATGAACTTTTCCTATTTTTTTCATCAATAAAAACAATATCATCCGTGCCACATGTTCAAGACGGAAATGTGTCAAGCGAAAACGGGAACGCGTGAAATAAAGACGGAAAATGGTGTTCTGATAACGAACAGCCTTCCATACTTCTTCTGTACATTAGCTCTTTTTTTACACTTTTACAAAATTCCACAGAAAGTGAATTCTTCGTAAACACAGAACACGTAATAACAGTGAACAGGTATTGTTAAATAAAAAAAAAAAAAAAAAAAAAAACGGCAAGAATCGAGATTGCTCGTTCCCAGGCGAATGGTGTTAAACTGACCCTTGTGGGAGTCTGGAAGAAATCGACTAGAAATTGCTATATGAAAGTCTCTGGCAATGTGCTAAGGCCAGCCAACCATAATACGGTTTGGCCATGACGTCACAAAGCCCTCGACCAATCACAGAGCTTGTATGTACCCTCTTCTTGTGACCTGACATTCGATCTCTCCTGATCATGGATGTTCATGTCGCTTTTTTCCTTCTTTTCCTTTGTTAGTATTTCCTCTTTCTACTGAGCTGACCGTAACCCCATCAATTACTTGGAATATGAGTCTGTTAGCTAATGCTTCGTGGTTCAAATCCTTTCCACTGTTTAAAGCTTGTACGGATTAGCACACAGAATCATGTTTCATTTTCGAGTCAAAATCGCCCCTATGGTGTTGCCTAAAAGACGGAAATCATGCACAATCTGTCAGATCTTGTGGTTTATGATCTAAATAATTCACAAATTAAACGAAGCTAGAAACACCTAATTAATGACTAATACTAATGACTGATATTTCAGAACCACCCTTTTGATTACTAAGCAGCGAGATAATCCATTTTCGATCCAAAATTGACTTTATGAAGTAGACCAAAGGACGGGAATAGTACATTCTTCAGATAATATCTGGTATGATACCTATAATTATCACAGCTGAAAACACCCAATTCATATTTACGATCATCATACTATAGCTACATGTTAATACATAGAACGAAAATCACACTATTGATCAAATACCATCTGGTACCTGATACCAATAATTAACACTGGGGCAGTACCTATACATTTCATTAAAGGAAGCCAGAAACATTAGATTCAAGACTGTTGGCCGTGATACTATTAAGCAACTATATCAATTATTTGCTTTAAATATATTCCTCAGCAACACAATCTTCATAGGTCTATCGGGTCCAGTATACGGAATTCAATGTACAAATGTAATTTCAGAGCCACCATTGGTAAAATCGATAATTACAAGATTAGGCAATAATTTTGATATAATTGATCAAGAACTACTACGTCGCGATATACTAGTTGTGCTTAAATGAAATTCATTAAAAAGTCCACAATTCCGCTTTTCTTCTGTGGACCTGATCTTTGAGTCGCCAGTCACCTCGTACCTGAGCCTATCATGTCAACGTTTACGCTTCACCGCCTTTCCATTGTGTTGTGTTTACTTTAGGGATAAACACTCAGCGGGATGCTTCCTTTCGAGCCAAAGTCGACCTTATGCCGTTGACCTAAGGGTGAGAGTCGCGCAGCATTTTTGAGAGAGCATCTTCTGATAACCTATACCTATAAATATCACAGTAGGGGGCACTGACGTTTGTATTTCCTTATTAAGGGTAGACGGAAACACCGAATCCATACCAGCAATTCCCTTTGGCACAATTAAGATACCATTTCTTGATACCACATACTTAACAGTCGGGGATAATTGGCTTGCATACCACTGGCGGAAGCAAATCTCCATAATTACACTAAAAGATTAATAGATTGCAAGGGCATTAGAACTATTCATTTCAAATTATACGGTCTCACTGTCTAAAGATTTAGTAAGTTTCCGAGATAGCATATTGTGTGCCATCCTCAATAAATCTATATATATATATATATATATATATATATATATATATATATATATATATATATATATATATATATAATGTACATATACACACACACACATTTATATATATATATATAAATATAAATATAAATATATATATATATATATATATATATATATATATATATATAATGTACATATATACACACACACACACATTTATATATATATATATATATATATATATATATATATATGTGTGTGTGTGTGTGTGTGTGTGTGTGTGTGTGTGTGTGTGTGTGTGTATGTATATGTATACATATATATATATATATATATATATATATATATATATATATATGTATATATATATATATTTATATATATGTATGTATGTATGTATGTATGTATCGACCTAATGACGTGGACTTAAGGATAAGAATCGCGCACCATTCGTTTGATAGCATGTGGTACCTGATACCTATAATTATCACAGTCGAGACATAGGTGTATGAAGACATTAACAGAAGCCGGAAGAACAAATTCATATATATAATCCCATGGACGAAAATCATGCACCATTCTTTTGATACCATTCCCTGATACCTAAAATTATCCCAGCAGTGGAAATTTGGTGTGCATACCACTGGCAAAAGCAAAAAAAAATACAAAGGAATTATTTCATTTCAAAATATCAGACCTCAATACCTATAGAAATATGACTTTAACGTTAATGGTAAAGCAGTTTTCAAATGCGGTGTCTGAATACCTGAACTTGAGAGTCATCAGACACATGGTATCTGAGGCTGTCATGGTAGATTTTACGCTTCACCCCTTTCTATTGTGTTGTGTTTGCTATAGGGATTAAAATTCGGCGGGATGCTCCATTTTCGAGCAAATATGGACCTTCTGAAACTGACCTAAGGACGAGAATGGCGCACCATTCTGCAGATAACATCTCTTAGTACCTGATACCTATAATTATTACAGTTGGGGGTACGAGGCATGTATATCATGGAAACCGAAACACAATTCATACAAAGTCACTATATCTAATCGCGCACGTTCGTGCCCCTAACTGTGATAATTATAGGCATCAGGTACCAGGAGATATTATCTGCAGAATGGTAAGCCATTCTCGTCCTTAGGTCAGGCTCATAGAGTCGATTTTTGCTCGGAAACGGATTATCCCACTGGGTATTAATCCCTAAAGTAAACACAACACAATGGAAAAGTAGTGAAGCGTGAAGATTGGCTTGACAGGCACAGATAACAGGTGATTTATGACTCCAAGGTTAGGTACTCCGTTCCCGCATTTGAAAATCTACTTTGACATGGACTGTTTAAATGCATTTTTTTCTACGCAATGAGGTGGGATAATTTGATATGAAGACATTCCTTTGTAACTTTGTGAACTTTAGTATGCACATCATTTGTCCTCGGTCGATATGATTACAGGTATCAGGAAATTGTATCTGAAGAATGGTGCTTGGTTTTCGTCCCTGGGATTATAGATATGGATTTGGTGTTTCCGGCTTCCGTTAATGATATACCCACGCCCATGCCCCACCTGTGATAATTATCAGGTACCACGAGATACCATCTGACGAATAGTGCGCAATTCTCACCTTAAGACATTCTTAGGTCGATATTTGCTCGACACAGCACAATGGAAAGGCGGTGAAGGGACAACCTTTGACATGACATAATCAGGAGACTGATGATTCTAAAATCAGGAAGAGAGAATAAACTTTATCTTTATTTTCTGATGAACTTGCAAGTCATTATTAAGAAAGGCTGGCATGTAATATTACATGAAATATGATTTAAACGTTAATGGCAAAGCAGTTTTCAAATGCGGTATCTGAATACCTGACCTCAGAGTCATCAGTCATATGGTATCTGAGGCTGTCATTTTAGATTTTACGCTTCACCCCTTTCTATTGTGTTTTGTTTGCTTTAGGGATTAAAACTCGACGGGATACTCCATTTTCGAGCAAATATGGACCTTCTGAAACTGACCTAAGGACGAGAATGGCGCGCCATTCTGCAGATAACATCTGGTACCTGTTACCTATAATTATCACAGATGGGGGTACGAGGTATGTATATCATTAATGGAAACCGAAACACAATTCATACAAAGTCACTATATCTAAGCTTCGTTTCAATAAATTTCATTAGAGAATGTCGAGTTTAAATCCTTCTCCTCTATCTGTAGATCTGATCTTGGAGTCGCCAATCACTTAGTCCTGAGCCTGTCATGACAAATTTCACACTTCATCGCTTTTCCATTGTATTGTGTTTAATTTAAAGATTAATGCTTCCTTTCGAGCCCAAGTTGAACCAATGGCGTTGTCCTAAGGGCGAAAATCGCGCACCAATTTCTGACTAATTTTAGCATTATTTTAAGATTAATATTATGAAGCTTTAGTATAGCGATTATTTGTATGGAATTGGTGTTTTTGCTTCCATTAATGATATGCATACGTTCGTGCCCCTAACTGTGATAATTATAGTCATCAGGTACCACGAGATATTATCTCCAGAATGATACGCCATTCTCGTCCTTATGTCTGTCTCATAGAGTCGATTTTTGCTAGGAAACGGAGTATCCCGCTGGGTGTTAATCCCTAAAGTAAACACAGCACAATGGAAAAGTAGTGAAGCGTGAAAATTGGCTTGACAGGCACAGATAGGAAATTGTATCTGAAGAATGGTGCTTGGTTTTCGTCCCTGGGATTATAGATATGGATTTGGTGTTTCCGGCTTCCGTTAATGAAATACCCACGCCCATGCCCCACCTGTGATAATTATCAGGTACCACGAGATACTATCTGACGAATAGTGCGCAATTCTCGTCCTTAAGACGTTCTTAGGTCGGTTTTTGCTCGACACAGCACAATGGAAAGGCGGTGAAGGGTCAACCTTTGACATGATATAATCAGATTTAAACGTTAATGGTAAAGCAGTTTTCAAATGCAGTAACTGAATACCTGACCTTAGAGTCATCAGTCATATGGTATCTGAGGCTGTCCTTTTTAGATTTTACGCTTCACTCCTTTCTATTGTTTTGTGTTTGCCTTAGGGATTGACACTTAGTGGGATACTCCATTTTCAAGCAAATATGGACCTTCTGAAACTGACCTAAGGACGAGAATGGCGCACCATTCTGCAGATAACATCTCTAGGTACCTGATACCTATAATTATCACAGATGGGGGTACGAGGTATGTATATCATTAATGGAAACCGAAACACAATTCATACAAAGTCACTATACGTAAGCTGCAATCCAATAAATTGTCGATGAAAACGATAGTTATCGATAGTTATAATTTATCATTACATGCTTCCCTTGTTTCCGCATGTATGACCAGCTATTTCATTGGAGAATGTCTGATTTTAAATCTTTCTCCTCTATCTGTAGATCTGATCTTGGAGTCGCCAATCATTGTATTGTGTTTAATTTAAAGATTAATGTTTCCTTTCGAGCCCAAATTCACCCTATGACGGTATCCGAAGGGCGAAAATCGCGCACCAATTGGTGATTAATTTTAACATTATTTACTTCAACAGATTAATATCATAATGTTTTAGTTTAGTGATTATTTGTATGCATTTGGTGTTTTGGCTTCCGTTAATGATATACAAACGTTCGTGCCCCTAACTGTGATAATTATAAGCATCAGGTACCAGGAGATATTATCTCCAGAATGGTACGCCATTCTAGTCCTTAGCTCAGGCTCATAGAATCTATTTTTGCTCGGAAACGGATAATCCCGCTGGGTGTTAGTCCCTAAAGTAAACACAACACAATGGGAAAGTAGTGATGCGTGAAAATTGTCTCGGCAGGCACAGATAACAGGTGATTTACGACTCCAAGGTTAGGTACTCCGTTCCCGCAGTTGAAATCTACTTTGACTTGGACTTTTTAATTTTCTTCTAAGCAATGAGGTGTGATAATTTGATATGAAGTAATTCCTTTGTGACTTTTTGAACTTTAGTATAAATATGGCATTCTTGCTTCTGTCAGTGGTATGCACATCGACTGTCCTCGGCCGTTATGATTTCAGGTATCAGAAAATTGTATCCGAAGAATGGTTTCATCGGAAGAACTTTTCTATTCTCTCTGACATGAGGTCGATTGCTCGACGCAGCACAATGGAAAGGTGGTGCAAGGTCAACCTTTGACATGACATGATCAGGTGACTGAGAAAGAGAGAATAGATTTTATCTTTATTTTCCGATGAACTAGCTGGTCATTATTACGTCGAGCGAGGGTAGCATGTAATATTACATGATAAATTATAACAAAACTGATTTTACAACTATTGTTTTTATCATAAGACTATTACTGTGAAGCTTTAATATAATCATTATTAGTAAGAATTCGGGTATTTGGCTTTCTCATCCTTTGGGCACCATCATAAGGCCCTTTTTGCTTGGAAACAGAGTATCCCGCAGAGTGCTAATTCCTGCAGCAAAAACATCACAATGGAAAGAAAGTGATGTGCGAAATGTAGAACGACAGGATAAAATACCGTGTGTTTGATGACCCAAGGTCAAACATGAAGAATCAATATAGTATACACACATACACACACACACACATATATATATATATATATATATATATATATATATATATATGCACACACACACACACACACACACACACACACACACACACACACACACACACACACATATATATATATATATATATATATATATGTACACACACACACACACACACACACACACACACACACACACACACACACACACACACACACACATATATATATATATATATATATATATATATGTGTACACACACACACACACACACACACACACACACACACACACACACACACACACATATATATATATATATATATATATATATATATATCCCCCTGTATCTTTTATTATTCATATTTTCAATTGGGTTGTTTGCTTTAGGAAATATGCACTCAGCGGTACCTGATACCAATAATTATCACATTTGGAAGTACCTATGTATATCATTAACGGAAGCTAAAACCCCGAATCCATGCTAATAATCACTATACTAAAGCTTCATATTAATCATTTGATAATAATGGCGATAGCTGTAAAATTAGGTAGCATTTTATGCATAATCTATCATGTAATAATTACATGTTACCCTTTCTTAAAATAATTATGACCAGCTATTTCATCGAAAACTTTCATAGGAAGAACTTTTCTCTCTGACATTAGATACCAGCCACCTGGTACCTGATCTCGTCATGTCAAAAGTCGACCCTACACCGCCTTCCATTGCATTGTGTTTGCTCTGTTTGCTTCGAGCCAAAATCGACCTATTGGCGTGATCTTAAGGACAAGAATCGCGCACCATCCGTCTGATGGTACCTGATACCTATAATTACCACAGTCGAGACACGGATGTGTGAATATCATAAAGAGAAACCGGAAACACCAAGTTCATACGTATAATCCCAAAGGCGAAAATCATGCACCAGTCATTGGATACCATTCCCTGATACCCTTAATTATCACAGCCGTGGAAAATTGATGTGCACACCACTGACATAAGGAAAAATGCCATATTTACACTAAAGTTCATGAATTATAAAGGAATGAATTCATTTCAAAATATCAGACCTCATTACCTATAGAAATTATTTCAAATTTAATGGTAAAGCAGTTTTCAAATTCGGTAACTGAATACCTGACCTTGGAGTCATCAGTCACATGGTATCTGAGGCTGTCATGGTAGATTTTACGCTTCACCCCTTTCTATTAACACTCGGCGGGATACACCATTTTTGAGCAAATATCGACCTTCTGAATCTGACCTAAGGACGAGAATGGCGCACCATTCTGCAGATAATATCTCCTGGTACCTGATACCTATTATTATCACAGTTGGGGGTACGAGGTATGAATATCATTAATGGAAACCGAAACAATTCATACACTCACTAAACGTAAGCTTCATTTCAATAAATTGTTGATAAAAGCGATAGTTATAAAATTAGGCAGCTATTTTGTTATAATATATAATTTATCATTATATGCTA
>NC_091574.1:16167579-16192579 GCF_042767895.1 Penaeus vannamei
ATGACACTTCCCTTACTTAGCTGACACTTCCTCTACTTACTGACACTTCCCTTACTTACCTGACACTTCCACTACTTAACTGACACTTCTCTTACTTACCTGACACTTCCCCTACTTACCTGACCCTTGCCCTACTTAAATGACACTTCACCTACTTATCCGACACTTCCCCTACTTACAAACATTTTCCTTACTTACTTGACATTTGCCCTAATTACCTGACACTTGCCTTACTTACCTAACATTTGCCCTACTTAACCCTCGCCCTACTTACTTGACACTTCCTCTACTAACATGACACTTGCCCTACTTACTTGACACTTGCCCTACTTACCTGACACTTGCCTTACTTAACTGACACTTGCCCTACTTAACTGACACTTGCCCTACTTACTTGTCACTTGCCCTACATACCTGGCACATGCCTTACTTACCTAACAGTTGCCCTGCTTACCTGACACTTACCCTACTTACCCGACACTTGCTCTACTTACCTAACCCTTGCTCTACTTACCTGGCACTTCTCCTACTTACCTGACACTTGCCCTACTTACCTGACACTTGCGCTTCTTACCTGACACTTACCCTACTTACCTGACACTTGCCCTACATACCTGGTACTTGCCTTACTTACAGGTCCTCTCCCCTGTGGTGTAAACACTACACAGGCCCTCTCCTCTGTGGTGTGCAGAGAGAGATCACCCAATTGGCGAGGCATTATTGTCTCCCACTTGGCGTGATCCTCCAGAGCAAAAGCCACCAGACTTGAGGGGACCGTCTGCTTTTTTTTTTCGATTTTTCGATTTATCTTGCCGATTTTGATGAAACTCACACTCTTTTATGTGAATTTTTGAAGTAGGGGACTTCAAGAAAAAAAAAAAGTAAAATTTTCTTACATTGACCACTTTTACAAGAAGTACAGGCAAAAACTGCGAAAACGCTCTCGATCAAGTTGTAGATATTTTATTTTTCTACAAAATGAGCCATAATATGTTAATTTTGGACATATGGTGTGCCCGGAATCCTTTGACCCACCCCTAATGGTGGAGTTCCGAGATATCGGCATTTTGCGTTTCTTCATCTTTCCAAGGCTATCTTGATATCAACAAAACAAGGCATAAGATTAGTCTTCCTACACCATAATCCTCTATCATCTACCTGCATTCCGAAGTCTTGCGGACATTGCCAGCACGTAACGGTTTCTCAAAATCTTACGTATAGTGCGGAGTGGTGGCAGTGATCTGGGGGTCTATAGGCCTACATTGACCATTTTTAAAAATTTCTCAAAAATTCAAAGAAAATCATACAGCCATTCTGATTTCATGTTTGAATAGAACTATCTTTCTGCTATTATATGCAGAAGCCATTTTTGACCTTACTTTTTTCTTGGTGAATATTTTCCGAAGGTGACTATTTTAACACCCTAATAGGAGATTTTGGAAACATATGTCACTTTTACAAGAACCACGTGAAAATATTGCAAATCCTCATGGCAGTATGTAATAGAACTATTATTCAGCTACAAAATGAGCCATAATAATTTTAAATCGGACCGATTATACGTGTGCTATGCGTAAAAATATGAAGGACCTAAAAAATGCGATCTTATTCCTTTTTATTATGTTTACATTTTACATGACAAATCATGTACAGAATACTTGTATTTGATATAATTATCTATCATATACCTATTATTGATGCTCTAATGAGGTTTTACAACGTATAATATTTGTCGAAAGAATAAGTTTTCTCCAGTCGGACGGGTACCAAACACATACTTTTCCCCACGCGACGGGGCCGTCCTGGACCATGAAAATCGTCTTTTTAAATCTGCGGAATAACTCTACGGGGTCACGTAGCCAAATTTCACTCTCAGACCCCGTGGAAAGTCGAAAAACAATTACATGGCGATGTGAAACTATGTATATAAGGTATATGAGCACATATAGATAATTTTCGTGTACCCCATGACCTTTTGTTTATTTATATTGTTACTTCCGTTTGTTTCTTTGTTTGTTTATTGATTGTTTATTTGTTGTTTTTTTATTATTAGTTTGTGTTTTCTAATATTTCTAAAAGTTATGAACACATTTTAACGAGATTTTAACCAAAGGTGAGTTTTAACCTAACTTAGACGCTTATTGCAGTTTGGTGGTGATGCGGACCATGGTTTGGATCCAGGATTTTTTTTTTTCTAACTCGAAAAGTTATGAATAGATTTTAATAAAATTTTAACCTGAGGTTTGTCTTAGCCTAATTAATATTCCATAAAATTTTGGTGGTGATCCTGAATATTTGGCAAAACTACCCCCCATGGGTTGGGGGGGGGAGGTTTGCATTTTCGAAATTTTTTGCTCATAGATCAAAGTAACTATGTATGATGAAAACATAAAGATAAGAAAATACACCATATGAAAAACATATGTTTAGTTATTTCTATGGAAAATTTCTTCATTGTCGTTTTTTTGGACGCTTGCCGGATTTTTGAAATTATTCCGAAAAAAAGAAGGTTGGTCTCATCTTATGTGAAATTTGATAAGCTTTCAGAAAACCTCATATTTTTTTTTTTCAGGGGAGAACCGGGGGACTAGAAACTACTTGAAACTGCATTAAAGTCAATTTCGGCAAAAGGGGCGAAAATCGCCGAAAAATCAGCAGAAGGTCCCCTTGAGCTTGATTTTGATACTCTTTGACAACAAACTACACAGAGAGCTCCGCCAATTTCTCGTGGTTCGCCGCGACAATTGGCCAGGCCTTCTCCTGTAGTAAGTGCCCCACTACCGCTCCCTTGGAGAGCGAGGTTACAAACCAGGTCTGGACCCTCTGGTCCTGGACATAGATTGTGGCCACGCACCAAGGGCGACTTTTCGGTGCCTAACTTTTGCCCTCTCCTTCTGACTTCCTGGTGCAGCCTGGGCCTGCGGGAAACGTTGATTTCCAACATTCGCCTGGACTGTGGTGACGTGATCACACACCCCTTGTAGCAGGAATGGGGTGCAGAGCGTTTACCACACCAAAACTCAGCCCACCCAGGGGGATCTCCTGTCCTGTGGTGCTGAAGGGTCGAGTGTAGGGATCAGAGCTTTTTTTGAGGCGCTTCTTAAGACCTCACCCTGAGAGTAGGTATAAAGATAATCCCCTGAAGGGGACCAATCTGTTTCCAACTCTCTAAATGACCACAAAATGAATCAGACCATGGCAGTCACCCTGGAGCCTTTCAAGGCTGCAGGGGGGGGCGAAAGAAAAACTAAACGCAGGTCGAACGTGTCCGGCCTGCTGAACCGAGCAAGGACAAGACAGAAACACCAAACACAAAGTCTGTCCATGCACACCAGACTGAGGGAAACCTGAACTCCCCCTCAGAACTCCCTCAGTCAAAAAGGGGCTCCAGCTGGACCAGCCAAACCAGCTGCCCCCACTTCTAAAGGCCTTAAACCCCTGCAAAGGGGAGGCGTGAAGCGACGAAGGGTGGAAACTGACTCTGAAGAAGAGGCAGAGCACACCCAAGTCGACTAACGCGGTTTAAGGTACCAAAAAATCCTGAAGACTTCGACAATGCATACCAGCTGGTAAGGGCATTGGAGAAGGAAAGAAATGTAAGACTATCAATCCGAATCTCCTGAGATGAGGGCATGATCATTGCCCCCAAAGACAAAGCCACCATGAACTTCCTGCAGGAAATCAAGGTGCTAAAAGATGGGAGAAAGGTGTGTATCTCACCACTGACCTCCCAAGAGAAAAAGTCCAAGATGGTGCTACTTGGCTTTCCACTAGGGTTCGACGTGGAGGTGATCACGTCTCTCCCACAAGTGGTGGAGGCTTCCCGCATGACCAAAGGGAAGTCTCCAACCAGGCAAGTCCTGGTTATCCTCAAGGGAGCCCCAATCACCAACCTTGATCTGGGTAACTGGGGCTCATACAAGCTCAGGACATATGTGCCAAAGTCCTTGAGGTGTTTCACGTGCCAGAAATTTGAGCATCACCAGGCCAACTGCAAGGCCAAAGCCAAATGTGGTGTATGCAGCGAGGCACACGAAACCGAAGTGTGTATAAAGACACACAAAGATGGCCAGAAGGACACAACAGCCAGGTGTCCAAACTGTGCCAAAAAGCATCATGCCTGGAGCCTGGCTTGCTCTGTCAGGAAACAGGCAGTGATTAAAAAGCAGGAGCTAGCCAAAAAGCGTCCTGACTTTGTCCCTGCGCCCCCAGGCACCTACGTCTGGGGCCAAAACAAAAAACAAAATCAAAAAGAAAAGATTCCCCGACCTCCTAAGAGGAAGGAGTCGCTCCCACAGCGAAAATTGGATACCTCTAACAGAGAGGAATTCCCCGAGCTTGCTAGTGGCAAAACAACAAAAAAGAACCAAAGGGAAAAAGGTTCAAAGTCCACAGCAATGGTCCCCCCAGTAGATGATAATCTTTTCTTTGACGAGAAAGATATGACTCTCCCTTTGAGTGCTGTAGTTTCTGCAGTAGCAACAGCCTTAGGGAGGACCAGTGAGGAGGCGGAGAAAGCAGTGCAGGTCGCCATGACGGCTATGGACCCAAACTGTGGCAGCTTTGAAGGGAAGGAAGCTAGAAATCTCCAAACCGATAACGAGCAGCGCTCCCCTCCCTAAATCCTTGGATGGCAGGCTAGCTTCAAGAGAAACATTACATGAAACCCCAGCTAGTTTGTCAGGACAGGCTGAAACTGTGCAGCAGGCCGAGTCTGTACAGCCAAAGTCTCGTCCTCTGACCCGAGGTGGCACTTCCAACCTAGGCCCTACACCCCTCGGTAGAGCCTTAACCGGAGTGTCTGACTTAGAGGAAGTTGTACAATCCTCAATCAACGAGGATCTGTATTTATCTGATGCCACTAGCACTGGGGCATCTGAAGCTGAAGCAAGTGACACTGAGTAACCATCAGGGCACACAATCTAAGCATACTGCAGTGGAATATCAGTAGCTATAAAAGCAAGAACTCCTTTCTCCAGTAAAATGTGCGAGCAAGGAGCATTGACGTCGTCATGCTCCAGGAGACACTATGGGATCCGTGTGCTTTCTCAGGATATCATGCCTTCACCACTCCAAACCTGGATGGTGCTAGAGGACTGATGATCCTGGTAAAAGAAGTTATCCTGTGCTCCCTAATAGCCAACCCGCCGCACTGTGGAGATGGTGTTGAATCTCTTGCTGTTGAGATTCAGCTACCTGGGGGCCCTATAAAAATATATAATATTTATAGCAAACCACTGTGTGAGAGCTTAGATCTAAACCAGGTCTGTGCTACTGCAGCACAAGACCGAGTGATCATAGGGGGAGACTTCAATGCACACATGGCCATGCTGAATCCCCTCAAAAGGCGGAACGCGGCAGGCATTCACATAGCAGAAGTGCTTGAGACATTCCCTGAGATCGCTCTTCTCAACACCAAAGAACCAACGCATGTGAGGGGAGGGGTCCTAGACCTCACCTTTGCCACTACAACAATGGTGGAGAGAATTCGGTGGTGTGGCGATGATACGGTTACTAGTGATCACTACGGCATAGTCACCACACTAATGGATGCAGGTCCAGTCCAAAGACCACATCACATTCCTAAATGGAAAGCAGACAAGGCCAACTGGTTTGCCTTCCAGGAAGGCTTGGCTCGATGTCTGAAAGACAATGAACCCAATAACAATAATGAAAACGTGGATGTGCTAGAGGCAAGGCTAATCCAGGCCATAAACCAGGCAGCCTC
This sequence comes from Penaeus vannamei, assembly GCF_042767895.1. NCBI lineage: Eukaryota > Metazoa > Arthropoda > Malacostraca > Decapoda > Penaeidae > Penaeus > Penaeus vannamei. Next base: position 16,173,308 of record NC_091574.1, read on the forward strand.
ACAAACCATCCCCAAAACTCGCCCATTGTCCAGAACTCACAAAGACGCCTGGTACTATAATGACGAGATCAAAGAGGTCAACCACAGGGTTAATATGTGTAGAAAAAACTTCCGACGGCAAAGATCTCCCGACAATCTGGCCCTGTTGAGGGAAGCTGTCGTGGATACCAAGGAAACTGCCAACAGAGTAAGGCAGGAAAAATGGCTGGAATGGTGCCAAACTTTTGGGCACCAAACCAGCCTTACAGAGTTGTGGAAATGGGTCAGGCAAGCGACAAGCCGACAAGCCCCGAAATGCACTCATCATGACCCACAATCAGAGGCTAACAGATTGGTGCTTGAGTTCTCTGCCAGAACCAGCACCAACAATCTGCCTCCAATGATGAGAGAAAAACAACAAAACTTAAATCCAGAAAGACTTGCTCTCATAAGAGACAAGGCACTCGAAGCTGATGAAACAGATGCCTTGTTCTCTCTTAGGGAACTAAGAAAATCATACAAATCCAGTTCTGGGTCAGCACCGGGATCTGATGGGATCTCTCACCCCATCATTTCGCATCTAGGCCTTGCAGGAGAACTTGCATTCTTGCAGGTTATCAACAAATCCTGGCAAACAGCCACGGTGCCCCAGAGCTGGAGACAAGCCACAATAGTTCCCATCCCAAAACCAAAGGAGCCTGGCAAGTACCGTCCCATCTCTCTTCTCAGCTGCCTGGGTAAAGCAGCTGAGGAGATGGTACTCAACAGGCTCCGATGGATAACGGGTCCCCCCCATGAATACCTGCACGGGTTCACAAGGGGTAAGAGCACTGCTCATAGCATTTCCACACTCTTAAGCACAATCTGCACCTCACCCGCCGTGGTTGTCTTCCTTGACCTGGAGAAGGCTTTTGAACTGGCAAGTCCGCTTGCCATTCAAGAGACCCTGATCCACAAAGGAGTCAAAGACAGACTCTTGGCCTGGATAGCTGACTATTTTAAAAATAGATCAGCAAATGTCAGATTTCAAGGCCACCTCTCACAGCACATGCCACTTGAAAATGGAACTCCTCAGGGAGGGGTTCTTAGTCCAGCCCTGTTTAATACCCTCATGTCCAACATACTCGACATTCACCTGCCAGAGGGATGCAAGATCATCTCTTATGCAGATGACTTGGCAATCATAGCCTCTGGTAATCACTGCCTTACTAGAGCTCAGCGTTGTCTGAACCTGGTGTCCGAAGAGTGTTGTAGGACGGATCTAAAAATATCAGCAGCAAAATCCAAAGCAATGGCACTGAGAACCAATGTCAGAAACAAAAAATTCACTATACAGGGTATGGATCTGGAATGGGTGAAGGACTATCTATACCTTGGTGTATGGATAGGACACACACTCACTTTCAAAAAGGAGATCCAATACCTGCTTGACAGAACCAAGGAAAGACTGTCAGTCATGAAAGTCATGACAGGGAGACACATTGGAGCAGGACACAAAGTACTAAGATCATTCTATGTACATGCTATCCGTCCTATTATTGACTATGCATCTGTCGCCCTCATTGCTTCCAGCACAACATTAAAAGAAAAACTGGAAATAATACAAAACGAAGCAGCCAGGATACTTCTAGGTGCACCTAAGTGGACAAAGGTCATCAACCTCCACATGGAAGCTGATTTACCGTCCATGGATACTAGAATTGATCTAATGGCAGCACAGTTCCTTCCCAAGGTCCTGCAGGCACCCACAAACTCCTATTTAAGACAAAGAGTTCTCAGATGCCTACAACAAGATTACCAGATGTTTGCAGACAATTCCTGGCTCACACATACAGCCAGAGTTTTGATACGCTTTCAGCTAAAAGATTCATTGCTTGCCAAGGGTATGGACTCCCCTCACCCTGATTACAAAGAACCCCCGCCGTGGGCAAACGAAATGATCGAATTCTCAATTCTAAATCTCACAATGAGAAAAGATCAATATTCCATGCCTAGCCTAAAGGCACAAGCACAAAGGGTCATTGAACAAATAACTCCGCCGGGTAGTATAACTTACTACACGGACGGATCCGTGGATCCAATAAACCATACTGCAGGCGCCGGCTTTGCAACAAAGGATACCACAGCATCCATTAGGGTCACTGACAATGCCTCAACGCTTCAGGCTGAAACGGTTGCGATCATGGAAGCATTGACACACGCGTCCCATAGGGGAGGGCACGTTGTCATTGATACAGATTCAAGAGCAACTATTGACAGCTTACAGCATAGCATGCCCCCAGATAACAACTACCTCTCGACAACAGTACTGTACATAGCCCAAAGAATCCTTAGTCAAGGTAGAAGAATCATCATAAACTGGGTCCCAAGCCACATAGGCATACAAGGGAACGAGCTTGCTGATAAACTAGCCGAAAAGGGCAGGGCTATGCCTCCATCCTCCATGATCGTTAAACCCAGCCGAAGGGGACTGAGCCAAGGTACCAAAGCTGCAGCGTGTGCGGTCCTCCGGGGAGCACATAGAGAAAACATCACAAAATCGCTCGCTGCCAAGTGGTACTCAGATGCTTCAGGCTATGAGCCACTGGCCCTTCCTCCAAATACAAAAAGAAGTACCGAAGTCATACTATTCAGACTAAGACTAGGTTACCAGTGCGCTTGGCAAATTATTGACAATGAGACTGGGAAGTTATGTAAACACTGCGGCGAGCCTAACGCCACCCTGTTACATTACTTGCAGAATTGTGTACACACACAATTTCTGAGGCAGGGACCACCCACCACAGCCGCCGGGCTGGTAAAAAGGGTGTGCAACATGCTTTCTCCGTGGCAGCTGGATCGCTTCCTTGCAAGCCAGCCACCGCGATAAGCATGCAGTTCAAAGAAAACATCTGAGCTAAGTAGAAATAGTTAACACAGGCCGGGCCACTCCAGAGAAAAGGCCCGGGCGAAGCATGACATCGCAAATCTAATTAAACTGAACTGAACCGTACGCATTCGCTCGTGCTCCCTGCTGTGATGACTACAAGTACCAGGTACTAGCTGTTATGTGTAGAATGTATATTCAAAATGTATATTCTGTGAGCTTATATCTTACATCTTTATACATTTTTCTTCTTTTTGACAAGCTACTGATCATGTCACTGAGGAGGTAAGAGATATTTCACTTTTGTATCTTATACTTATCGAATCATAGACAGCTTACAAAGCGGTACGGAATTGGCATAATATAAAGTCGATTTCAGTGTGCAGCATAAACAATCTTTCTTGTTTTGGTATCATGCTTTAATAAAACTGTATCATATACATATATATATACACATATACAGTATGTATAGATGTATATATTCACACACACACATACATGGTTATACATATATGTGTGGCTTACTTTTTCTCTTTATATATATATATATATATATATATATATATATATATATATATATATATATATGTATGTATGTATTTATATATGTGTGTGTGTGTATTTGTATATATATGAATATATATATATATATATATATATATATATATATATATATATATTATATATATGTATATATATACATATATGTATATATATATATTTTTTTTATACGACGGAATATGATAATCACATCAACCATGACTAGTCGGTTGCATATACAGTATTCTTACAGGCATAGGCACCGAATGTGGCATCAAATATCAACCCCATGAGATGCCGTCTGGAGAATGGTGCGCGATTCTCATCCTTAGATCAACCTTATAAGGTCGATTTTACCTCAAACGGAAGCTCCCCGCAGTGTGTTAATCCTTAAAGCAATCACAACACAATAGAAATGCGATGAAGCGTCATATTAACAACTCTTAGATTAGCTCGACGGAAAGAGGTCACAAGAACACCTTTTTTCTTTATTGATGAATTAGAATGACTGGCATGCTGTGTCGTAATATTTCTCTGATTTTACAACCATCACTTTGGCATTATATTATAATGTCGGCTATCAATTTAAAATACTTATACGCAGTCTAGATAATCGACCTTAAAATTATAATAAGAATTGAATTCTCTCTCCTGGCCTGTATCACAAGAAAATTGCTGCCTAATTTTACAATTATCATGTCATAATACCGTTGTTTCTTAGGAAATACTTAAAGGCAGACTAGTAGAGTAATTGTCAGTAAGGTATTGGTGTTGCTGGCTTCCGGTATACACACGATCGTGTAACTCGTGGTACCTGATGGCCACAGTCGAGGCATGGAACGGATGCCGAAAACACCAAATCCATGATACAATCACATTTGATGTTGTCCCAAAGGCGAAAATCATGTATCTTCCTTTAGATAGCATATCCTAATACCTTATACCTGAAAGCAGCACAGCCGGGGGCAATTTATGAGTATACCACTGACCATAATTACACTCAAGTTCACTGCATTATAAAGGAATGACTTCATTTCAAAGCAGTCACCTGGTATCTGAGGCTGTTGTGGTAGATTTTACGTGTCACGCTTTTCTATTGTGTTGTGTTTGCTTTAGAGATTAGCACACAGCGGGATACTCTGTTTTCGGGCAAATATCAACATTCTGAACCCGACCTAAGGGCGAGAATGGCGCACCATTCTGTAGATAACATCTCCTGGTACCAGATACCTATAATTATCCCAGTTGGGGGCACGACCGTATGCATATCATTATCGAAAGCCAAAGCTCTAATTCTGCAAACAGTGACTATAGTAAATATTCATGATATCAATTACAGGTTAAAAAATGGTTATAGGCTAGACAGCAGTTTATTATGATCTATTATGTAATACATGTAAAATCAGGAAGAGAGAATAGATTTTATCTCTATTTTCTGTGTAAGGCTGGCATGTAATATTACATGATAAATTATAACAAACCGCTTTTACAACTATCGTTTTTATCATAAGACTGTTACTATGAAGCTTTAATATAATCATTATTAGTAAGGATTCGGGGATTTAGCTCTCTCGTCCGTATGGCACCATCATAAGGACCCTTTTTGCTTGGAAACAGTGCTAATTCCTACAGCAAAAACGACACAATGGAAAGAAAGTAATGTGCGAATAATAGAACGACAGGATCAAGTGTGTCTGATGACCCTAAGGTCAAAATAGGAAGTATCAATATAGTATATATATATATATATATATATATATATATATATATATGTGTGTGTGTGTGTGTGTGTGTGTGTGTGTGTGTGTGTGTGTGTGTAAATATTAGTTTGTACATATGTATATATGTATATGTGTGTATGTGTGTGTGTGTGTGTGTGTGTGTGTGTGTGTGTGTGTGTGTGTGTGTGTGTGTGTGTGTGTGTGTGTGTGTGTGTTTGCGCATATATACATTTATATATAAGTTTATGTGTATGTATGGGTATGTGTGTGTATAATATATAAATATAAATATATATATGTATATATATACACACACACACACATATATATATATATATATATATATATATATATATATATATATATATATATATATATATATATATATATATATTACATGAAGAAACAGCTAGTCATAAATACATGAAACACGACTACTAGATAAATATAATCCGTCGCAATACATAATCGTTAAGTGTCGAATATCGAAATTCTCATTGTTATCAACTTCCAGAGTCGGTTACTCAGATGTGCCAGGTAGGATGGTATCTGGCCATCTGTACGTGATTTCGTCCTTTGGTCCTTTCTATTAACACGCAGCTCTAGTTTGGTGTCTATTAGTATGGATTTGGCTTCCGTATGCATTCGCTCGTGCTCCCTGCTGTGATGACTACAAGTATCAGGTACCAGCTGTTATGTGTAGAATGTATATTCAAAATGTATATTCTGTGAGCTTATATCTTATATCTTTATACATTTTTCTTCCTTTTTGACAAGCTACTGATCATGTCACTGAGGAGGTAAGAGATATTTCACTTTTGCATCTTATACTTATCGAATCATAGACAGCTTACAAAGCGGTACGGAATTGGCGTAATATAAAGTCGATTTCAGTGTGCAGCATAAACAATCTATCTTGTTTTGGTATCATGATTTAATAAAACTATCATATACATGCATATATACACATATACAGTATGTATAGATGTATATATTCACACACACACATACATGGTTATACATATATGTGTGGCTTACTTTTTCTCTATATATAGTAGACACACACACACACACACACACACACACACACACACACACACATATATATATATATATATATATATATATATATATATATATATATATTAATACGACGGAATTGCTTATAATAATCACATCAACCATGACTAGTCGGTTCCTCATACAGTATTCTTATAGGCATAGGCACCGAATGTGGCATCAGATATCAACCCCATGAGATGCCATCTGAAGAATGGTGCGCGATTCTCACCCTTAGATCAACCTTATAGGTCGATTTTAGCTCAAACGGAAGCGCCCCGCAGGGTGTTAATCCTTAAAGCAATCACAACACAATAGAAATGCGAAGAAGAGTGAAATTAACAACTCTATGATCAGCTCGACAGAAAGAGGCCATAAGAACGACACCTTTTTTTCTTTATTGATGAATTAGAATGACTGGCATGCTGTCGTAATATTTCTCTGATTTTACAACCATGACTTTGGCATTATATCATAATGTCGGCTATCCACATAACATACTTATACGCAGTCTAGATAATCGACCTTAAAATTATAATATGAATTGAATTCACATTACTGGCTTGTATCACAAGAAAATTGTCAATGGAGTCATCAGTCACCTGGTATCTGACTGAGGCTGTCGTGGTAGATATTACGCGTCACGCCTTTCTATTGTGTTGAGTTTGCTTTAGAGATTAGCACACAGCGGGATACTCTGTTTTGGAGCAAATATCGACCTTCTGAACCTGACCTAAGGGTGAGAATGGCACACCATTCTGCAGATAACATCTCCTGGTACCAGATAACTATAATTATCCCAGTTGGGGGCACGACCGTATGCATATCATTATCGAAAGCCAAAACTCTAATTCTGCAATCAGTGACTATAGTAAATATTCATGATATCAATTACAGGCTAAAAAATGGTTATAGGCTAGACAGCAGTTTATCATGATCTATCATGTAATATTACATACTACCCTTGTTTGTCGTAATTATCACCATCAGAAGAATTCTTTTTTTTATTATTTTCTCTTTTTGTCCATCTCATGATCTTGTAGTTGTCAATCACATGGTACCTTAGCAAAGTTAACCCTTCACAGTCTTTCCATTGAGAGCCAAACTCGAACCAAGGACGAGAATCAGAGACATTACATGTCCTCATAATTTTCTATGTCGGGGCAAGGGCATACGCACATCATAAACGGAAGCTGTAACACCATTTCCTGATACCTGATACCTAAAATTAACACAGAGTGGACCATTAGTGTGCATACTATTGACGGAAACAAATCACGATAATTACACTAAAGATACCTAAGTTACAAAATGATTCCAACCCAATGGCATTTCAATCTCAATGGTAAAGCAGTTTTCCGAGGCCGGCAGTTCAGTACCTTCATTAAGACTGCCTTTTTGACTATATATATTTGCGGGTGGGCAACTGGCTCTGTAAATGACAGCGGTGAAAACTGCGAAATTAAACAGATACGTTTATAAAGTTGACCCTAGAATATTACGACGGGTCGTGTGATTTTACTAGTCATGCCTGATGTAATCATGACAAACTGTTTCATATTTCAAGGAAACATGAAATGGCCTTAGGATCATCAGTTTCCTGGTATCTGAGCCTGACGTCAGATTTCACGCTTCACCATCTTTCCGTTGTGTCGTGTTTCCTTTCCCAAGGACGAAAATCGCGTACCAATTTCTGACTAATTTTAGCATTATTTGAACAGATAAATATTATGAAGTTTTAGTATAGCGATTATCTGTATGGGTTTGGTGCTTTGGTTTCCGTTAATGATATGCATACGTTCGTGCCCTTAACTGTGATAATTATAGGCATCAGGTACCAGGAGATATTATCTCCAGAATGGTAAGCCATTCTCGTCCTTAGCTCAGGCTCATAGAGTCGATTTTTGCTCGGAAACGGATTATCCAGTTGGGTATTAATCCCTAAAGTAAACACAGCACAATGGAAAAGTAGTGAATTGTGAAAATTGGCTCGACAGGCACAGATAACAGGTGATTTACGACTCAAAGGTTGGGTACTCAGTTCCCGAAGTTGAAATCTACTTTGACATGGACTTTTTATTCTTTTTTTTTCCTAAGCAATGAGGTGGGATAATTTGATATGAAATTCCCTTGTAACTTTGTGAACTTTAGTATCATTTGTCCTCGGTCGATATGATTACAGGTATCAGGAAATTGTATCTGAAGAATGGTGCTTGGTTTTCGTCCTTGGGATTATAGATATGGATTTGGTCTTTCCGGTTTCCGTTAATAACACACCCACGCCCATGCCCCATCTGTGATAATTATCAGGTACCACGAGATACTATCTGACGAATGGTGCGCAATTCTCGTCCTTAAGACCTTCTTAGGTCGATTTTTGCTCGACACATCACAATGGAAAGGCGGTGAAGGGTCAACGTTAGACATGGCTTAATCAGGTCACTGATGATTCTAAAATCCGGAAGAAAGAATAAATTTTATCTTTATTTTCTGATAAACATCCTGGTCATTATTACGCCAAGAAAGGCTGGCATGTAATATTACATGAAATATGATTTAAACGTTAATGGTAAAGCAGTTTTCAAATGCGGTAACTGAATACCTGATCTTAGAGTCATCAGTCATATGGTATCTGAGGCTGTCATGGTAGATTTTACGCATCACCCCTTTCTATTGTGTTGTGTTTGCTTTATGGATTAACACATCGCTTTTCCATTGTATTGTGTTTAATTTAAAGATTAATGCTTCCTTTCGAGCCCAAGTTGACCCAATGACGTCCTAAGGGCGAAAATCGCGCACCAATTGGTGACTAATTTTAGCATTACGTATTTCAACAGATTAATTTAATGTTTTAGTTCAGCGATTATTTGTATGGATTTGGTGCTTTGGCTTCCGTTAATGATATGCATACGTTAGTGCCCCTAACTGTGATAATTATAGGCATCAGGTACCAGGAGATATTATCTGCAGAATGGTACGCCATTCTCGTCCTTAGATCAGGCTCATAGAGTCGATTTTTGCTCGGAAACGGATAATCCCGCTGGGTGTTAATCCCTAAAGTAAACACAACACAATGGAAAAGTAGTGAAGTGGGAAAATTGGCCTCGACAGGCACAGATAACAGGTGATTTACGACTCCAAGGTTAGGTACTCCGTTCCCGCAGTTGAAATCTACTTTGACATGGACTTTTTACTTTTTTTTTCTAAGCATAATGATAATTTGATATGAAGTAATTCCTTTGTAACTTTGCGAACTTTAGTATAAATATGGTATTCTTGCTTCTGCCAGTGGTATGCACATCAACTGTCCTCGGCCGTTATGATTTCAGGTATCAGGAAATTGTATCTGAAGAATGGTGCTTGGTTTTCGTCCTTCGGATTATAGATATGGATTTGGTGTTTCCGGTTTCCGTTAATAACACACCCACGCCCATGCCCCATCTGTGATAATTATCAGGTACCACGAGATACTATCTGACGAATAGTGCGCAACTCTCGTCCTTAAGACGTTCTTAGGTCGATTTTTGCTCGACACAGCACAATGGAAAGGCGGTGAAGGGTCAAGCTTTGACATAACATGATCAGGTGACTGATGATTCTAAAATCAGGAAGAAAGAATAAATGTTATCTTTATTTTCTGATGAACTTGATGGTCATTATTACGTCAAGCAAGGCTGGCATGTAATATTACATGATAAATTATAGCAAAAATGCTTTTACAATTATCGTTTCTGTCAGAAGACTATTACTATGAAGCTTTAATATAATTCTTATTAGTAAGGATTCGGGGATTTGGCTTTCTCGTCCTTAGGGCACCTTCATAACGCCCCTTTTTGCTTGGAAACAGTGCTAATTCCTACAGCAAAAACGACACAATGGAAAGAAAGTAATGTGCGAAATCTAGAACGACAGGATCAAATGTGTCTAAGGACCCTAAGGTCAAAATAGGAAGTATTAATATAGTATATATATATATGTGTGTGTGTGTGTGTGTGTGTGTGTGTGTGTGTGTGTGTGTGTGTGTGTGTGTGTGTGTGTGTGTGTGTGTGTGCGTGCGTGCGCATATATACATTTATATATAAGTGTATGTGTATGTATGGGTATGTGTGTGTATTATATATAAATAAATTATATATATATATATATATATATATATATATATATATATATATATATATATATATAATTACATGAAGAAACAGCCAGTCATACATACATCAAACACGACTACTACATAAATGTAACCCGTCGCAATACATAACCGTTAAGTGTCGAATCTCGAAATTCTCATTGTTATCAACTTCCAGAGTCGGTTACTCAGATGTACCAGGTAGGATGGTATCTGGCCATCTGTACGTGATTTCGTCCTTTGGTCCTTTCTATTAACACGCAGCTCTAGTTTGGTGTCTATTAGTATGGATTTGGCTTCCGTATGCATTCGCTCGTGCTCCCTGCTGTGATGACTACAAGTATCAGGTACCAGCTGTTATGTGTAGAATGTATATTCGAAATGTATATTCTGTGAGCTTATATCTTACATCTTTATACATTTTTCTTCCTTTTTGACAAGCTACTGATCATGTCATTGAGGAGGTAAGAGATATTTCACTTTTGTATCTTATACTTATCGAATCATAGACAACTTACACAGCGGTACGGAATTGGCGTAATATAAAGTCGATTTCAATGTGCAGCATAAACAATCTTTCTTTTTTGTTATCATGCTTTAATAAAACTGTATCATATACATACATATATACACATATACAGTATGTATAGATGTATATATTCACACACGCACATATACATGGTTATACATATATGTGTGGCTTGCTTTTTCTCTCTTTATATATATATATATATATATATATATATATATATATATATATATATATATATATATGTGTGTGTGTGTGTGTGTGTGTGTGTGTGTGTGTGCATATGTATGTATGTATATATATATGAAAAAAGAGGGAATAGTAGAGATACATACAGACACACACACACACACACACACACACACACACACACACACACACACACACACACACACACACACATATATATATATATATATATATATACATTTTTTTTTTTTTTAATACGACGGCATTGCTTATAATAATCACATCAACCATGACTAGTCGGTTGCTCATACAGTATTCTTATAGGCATAGGCACCGAATGTGGCATCAGATATCAACCCCATGAGATGCCATCTGAAGAATGGTGCGCGATTCTCACCCTTAGATCAACCTTAAAGGTCGATTTTAGCTCAAACGGAAGCGCCCCGCAGGATGTTAATCCTTAAAGCAATCACAACACGATAGAAAAGCCATGAAGAGTGAAATTAACAACTCTAAGATCAGCTCGACAGAAAGAGATAAGAACGACACCTTTTTTTTCTTTATTGATGAATTAGAATGACTGGCAGGCTATGTCGTAATATTTCTCTGATTTTACAACCATCGCTTTTGCCATTATATTTTAATGTCAGATATCCATTTAAATTACTTATACGCAGTCTAGATAATCTACCTTAAAATTATAATAAGAAATGGATTCTCTCTCCTGGCCTGTATCACAAGAAAATTGTTGCTTAATTTTACAATTATCATGTCATAATACCGTTTTTTCCTTAGGAAATACGTAAAGGCAGACTAGTAGAGTAATTGTCAGTCAGGTTTTGGTGTTTCTGGCTTCCGGTATGCACATGTGTAACTCTTGGTACCTGATTGACACACTCGGGGCATGGAACGGAAGCCGAAAACACCAAATCTATAATACAATCACACTTGATGTTGTCCCAATCACATAATATAATAATACATTCACATAGTACAATAATACAGTTACATAGTACAAAATACAATCACGTTTGATGTTGTCCCAATCATGTAACATTCTTAAGATACAGTTCAATTCAGTTGGATTTGCGAAATCATGCTTCGTCCGGGCCTTTTCTCTGGAGTGGCCCGGCCTGTGTCAACTATTTTTTAGATATATTCTAATACCTTATACCTGAAAGCAACATAGCCGGGGCAATTTATGAGTTTACCACTAACAGAAGAAAAAATACCATAATTACACTCAAGTTCACTACACTAAAGGAATGACTTCATTTCAAATCACCCCCTTGACCATGGAGTCATCAGTCACCTGGTATCTGAGGCTGTCGTGGTAATTTTTTTGCTTCACGCCTTTCTATTGTGTTGTGTTTGCCTCGGGATTAGCACACAGCGGGATACTCTGTTTTCAAGCAAATATCGACCTTCTGAACCTGACCTAAGGGCGAGAATGGCGCACCATTCTGCAAATAACATCTCCTGGTATCAGATACCTATAATTAACCCAGTTGGGGGCACGACCGTATGCATATCATTAACGAAAGCCAAAACTCCAATTCTACAAACAGTGATTACAGTAAATATTCCTGATATCAATTACATGTTAAAAAAATAGTCATAGGTTAGACAGCAATTTTGTTATGCTCCACCATGCAATATTACATGCTACCCTTGTTTGTCGTAATTATCACCATCAGAAGAATTCTTTCTTTTATTATTTTCTCTTGTTGCCCATCTCATGATCTTGGAGTTGTCAATCACTTGGTACCTTAGCAAAGTTAACCCTTCACAGCCTTTCCATTGAGAGCCAAAATCGAACCAAGGACGAGAATCAGAGACAGTACCTGTCCTCATAATTTTCTCTGTCGGGGCAAGGGCGTACGCACATAAACGGAAGCCGGAAACACCAGAACCATTTGTATAATCTCGCCTCAAGGACGAATATCATGAACCACTTTTAGATACCATTTCCTGATACCTGATTCCTAAAATTAACACAGTGTGGACCATTGGTGTGCATACCACTGACGAAAGCAAAATCACCATAATTACACTAAAGACACCTATGTTACATAAGGATTCCAACCCACTGGCATCAATGGTAAAGCAGTTTTCTGAGGCCGGCAATTCACTACCTTCATTAAGCCTTTTTGACTATATATATACTTGCGGGTGGGCAACTGGCTCTGTAAATCAGTGACAGCAGTGAGAACTGCGAGATTAAACAGATACGTTTATAAAGTTAACCATAGAATATTACGACGGGTCGTATGGTTTTACTAGTCATGCCTGATGTAATCATGACAAACTGTTTCATATTTCAAGAAAATATGAAATGGCCTTAGAACCATCAGTTTCCTGGTATCTGAGCCTGACGTCAGATTTTACGCTTCACCACCTTTCTGTTGTGTCGTGTTTCCTTTGCGGATTATAAATCATCGGGATATTCAATTTTCGTGCAAAAATCGACCTTCTGAAGCCGACCTAAGGACAAGAATAGCGCCCCATTCTTCAGACAATATCTGATATCCAATACCTGTAATCATCACAATCGAGATCATAAGGTATCATTAACGGTCAGAAATACTAAATCCATTCGAACATTCACGATACTAAATCTTCATACTGATATTTTAAAAGTGGTTAATCCAACACGTACATAGAGGGAAAATGTATATATAGTTAAATGTACACACAGATTAGCGAAATTAGATATGTATTTACATTCTTAACCCTATGTTGCTACTGATTACCCTAATTTACTAGCCATGTTTAATGTAATTATTACAACCTATTCCATTGTTTCAAGAAAATAAACAAAAAGTATATTTATATATGTGTATGTGTGCAGACATATACATGTATATACATACATATATGTGTGTGTGTGTGTGTGTGTGTGTGTGTGTGTGTGTGTGTGTGTGTGTGTGTGTGTGTGTGTGTGTGTGTGTGTGTGTGCACATGTTTATAATATATATATATATATATATATATATATATATATATTCATATACATAGATATTACTCCTTTTTTCCTGTCGACCTGACCTCTGACCTAGCAGCACTCAGTCACTTGGTATCTGAGTCTGTCGTCCTAGATTTCACACTTCACCGCCTTTCCATTGTGTTGTGTTTGCTTTAGGGATTAGCACTCAGCGGGATACTCCGTTTTCGAACAAATATCGACCTTATGAATCTGACCTAAGGACGAGAATGGCACAACATTCTGCAGATAACATCTCCTGGTACCAGATACCTATAATTATCCCATTTGGGGGCACGACCGTATGCATATCATTAACGAAAGCCAAAACTCTAATTTTACAAACAGTGACTATAGTAAATATTCCTGATATCAATTACATGTTCAAAAAATAGTTATAGGTTAGACAGCAGTTTTGTTATGCTCCATCATGTAATATTACATGCTACCCTTGTTTGTCGTAATTATCACCATCAAAAGATTTTTTCGTTTACATTTTCTTTTACTATTCTCTCTTTGTCCATCTTAGAGTCGTCAAGCACTTGGTACCTTGGCAAAATTAACCCTTCACCGTCTTTGCACTGAGAGCCAAAATCGAAGGGCGAGAATCTGTTACCATCTCGAGACACAGTACCTGATCCTTATAATTTTCTTTGTCGGGGCAAGGGCGTGAGCACATCATAAATAGATGTCGGAAGCACCAAATTCTTTGAAACTCCAGCTAGTCTGTCAGGACAGACTGAAACTGTGCAGCAGAAGCCCCCACTGCAGGCCGCGTCTGTACAGCCAAAGTCTGATCCCCTGAATCGAGGTGGCACTTCCAACCCAGGCTCTACACCTCTCAGTAGACCCTTAACCAGAGTATCTCACTTAGAGGAAGCTGTACAATCCTCAATCAACGAGGATCTATATTTATCAGATACCACCAGCACCGGGGCATCTGAAGCTGAAGCAAGTGACACTGAGTAACTATCATAGCATACAATCTAAGCATTCTGCAGTGGAACATCTGCAGCTATAAAAGCAAGAACTCCTTTCTCCAGTCAATAGTGCGAGCAAGGAGCATTGACGTCGTCATGCTCCAGGAGACACTAACTATGGGATCTGTGCGCTTCTCAGGATATGCTTTCACCACTCCAAACCTGGATGGTGCTAGAGGCCTGTTGACCCTGGTAAAAGAAGTAATCCCGTGCTCCTTAATAGCCAATCCACCGCGCTGTGGAGATGACGTTGAATCTTTTGCTGTTGAGATTCAACTGCCTGGTGGTCCTTTAAAAGTATATAATGTTTATAACAAAATATTGTGTGAGCTTAGCTTTCAACCAGGTCTGTGCTACTGCAGCACAAGACCATGCCAGAGAGGCATTTGGTATATTTTCCAATTCATTTAAAGATACCACACCAGCATTTGAAGCAGTTTGATTGTTTACTGTGGACTGTTTTATTGATGAAAAAATAAAATAATAAGTCATACAAACACACACACACACACACAAGTGGTAACTATTTAAATATTGAATAGGTGTAACGGGTTGTAATGTACAATAATTAACAAGCTCTTTGGCCAATTAACCTGTCACCCAAAGTTATTATTTTTTTAGGAATTTCTTTGTTACACTTGTACTGCAGTTGATTACCTGCAGTAATCATAGGGGGAGACTTCAATGCACACATATCCATGCTGAATCCCCGCAAAAAGCCAAATGCGGCAGGCATTCATATAGCAGAAGTGCTTGAGACGTTCCCTGAGATCGCTCTTCTCAACACCAAAGAACCACCGCACGTGAGGGGAGGGGTCCTAGACCTCACCTTTGCCACTGCAACAATGGTGGAGAGAATTCGGTGGTGTGTCGATGATACGGTTACTAGTGATCACTACGGTATAGTCACCACACTAATGGATGCAGGTCCAGCCGAAAGACCACATCACATTCCTAAATGGAAAACAGACAAGGCCAACTGGTTTACCTTCCAGGAAGGCTTGGCTCAATGTCTGAAAGACAATGAACCTAATAACAATAATGAAAACGTGGATGTGCTAGAGGCAAGGCTAATCCAGGCCATAAACCAGGCAGCCTCACAAACCATCCCCAAAACTCGTCCATGGTCCAGAACTCACAAAGACGCCTGGTGCTATAATGACGAGATCAAAGAGGTCAACCACAGGGTTAATATGTGTAAAAAAAAAAAAAAAAAAAAAAAAAAATCGGACGGCAAAGAACTCCCGACAATCTGGCCCTGTTGAGGGAAACTGTCGTGGATGCCAAGGAAACTGCAAACAGAGAAAGGAAAAATGGCTGGAATGGTGCCAGACTTTTGGACACCAGACCAGACCAACCTTATAGAGTTGTGGAAACAGGTCAAGCAAGTGACAAGCCGCCAAGCTCCGAAATGCACTCATCATGATCCACAGTCAGAGGCTAACAGATTGGTGCTTGAGTTCTCAGCTAGAACCAGCAACAACAGTCTGTCTCCAATGATGAGAGAAAAACAACAAAACTTACATCCAGGAAGACGCTCTCATAAGAGACAAAGCACTCGAATCCGATAACATGGATGCCTTGTTCTCTCTTAGGGAACTAAGAAAATCATACAAAACCAGCTCTGGATCAGCACCGGGATCTGATGGGATCTCCCACCCATCATTTCGCATTTAGGCCTTGCAGGAGAACTTGCATTCTTGCAGGTTATCAACAAATCCTGGCAAACCGCCACGGTGCCCCAGAGCTGGAAACAAGCCACAATAGTTCCCATCCCAAAACCAAAGGAGCCTGGCAAGTACCGTCCCATCTCTCTTCTCAGCTGCCTGGGTAAAACAGCTGAGATGGTACTCAACAGGCTCCGATGGAAGACGGGTCCCCCTCATGAACACCTGCATGGTTGACAAGGGGTAAGAGCACTGCTCACAGCATTTCCACACTCTAAAGCACAATCTGCACCTCGCCCGCCATGGTTGTCTTCCTAGACCTGGAGAAGGCTTTAGAGTTGGCAAGCCTGCTTGCCATTCAAGAGACCCTAATCCACAAAGGAGTCAAAGGCAGACTCTTGGCCTGGATAGCTATTTTAAAAATAGGTCAGCAAATGTCAGATTTCAAGGCCACCTCTCACAGTACATGCCACTTGAAAATGGAACTCCTCAGGGAGGGGTTCTCATTCCAGCCCTGTTTAATACCCTCATGTCCAACATACTCGACATTCACCTGCCAGAGGGAAACAAGATCATTTTTTATGCTGATGACTAGGCAATCATAGCCTCTGGCAATCACTGCCTAGCTAGAGCTCAGCGTTGTCTGAACCTGGTGTCCGAAGAGTGTTGTAGGACGGATCTAAAACTATCGGCAGCAAAATCCAAAGCAATGGCTCTGAGAACTAATTTCAGAAACAAAAAACTCGCTGTACAGGATATGGATCTGGAATGGGTCAAGGACTATCTATACCTTGGCGTATGGATAGGACACACACTCTCTTTCAAAAAGGAGATCCGATACCTGCTTGACAGAACCAAGGAAAGGCTGTCAGTTATGAAAGTCATGACAGGGAGACACATAGGAGTAGGACACAAAGATAATTCTATGTACATGCTGTCCGTCCTATTATTGACTATGAATCTGTCGCCCACATTGCTTCCAGCACAACATTAAAAGAAAAACTGGAAACAATACAAAACGAAGCAGCCAGGATAATTCTAGGTGCACCTAAATGGACAAAGGTCATCAACCTCCTCATGGAAGCTGATTTACCGTCCATGGACACTAGACTTGATCTAATGGCAGCACAGTTCCTTTCCAAGATCCTGCAGGCACCCACAAACTCCTATCTAAGACAAAGAGTTCTCAGACGCCTACAAGATTACCAGTTGTTTGCAGACAATTCCTGGCTCACACATACAGCCAGAGTTTTGATACGCTTTAAGCTAAAAGAATCATTGCTTGCCAAGGGCATGGACTCCCCTCACCCTGACTACAAAGAACCCCCGCCGTGGGCAAACGAAATGATCAAATTCTCAATTCTAAATCTTACAATGAGAAAAAAAAATCAATATTCCATGCCTAGCCTAAAGGCACAAGCGCAAAGGGTCATTGTTCAAATAACTCCTCCGGGTAGCATAACATACTACACGGACGGATCTGTGGATCCAATAAACCATACTGCAGGCGCCGGCTTTGCAACAAAGGATACCACAACATCCATTAGGGTCACTGACAATGCCTCAACGCTTCAAGCTGAAACGGTTGCGATCATGAAGCCCTGACACATGCGTCCCTAAGAGCAGGACACGTCATTCACACAGATTCAAGAACAACTATTGACAGTCTACAGCATAGCATACCCCTTGACAACATCTACCTCTTGAACAGTACTAACCATAGCCCAAAGAATCTTCAGTGAAGGTAGAAGAATTATCATTAACTGGGTCCCAAGCCACATAGGCATACACGGGAACGAGCTTGCTGACAAACTAGCTGAAAAGGGCAGGAGTATGCCCCCATCCTCCATGATCGTAAAACCCAGCCGAAGGGGACTAAGCTAAAGTACCAAAGCTGCAGCGTGTGCGGTCCTCCGGGGAGCACATAGAGAAAATATCACAAAATCGCTCGCTGCCAAGTGGTACTCAGATGCTTCAGGCTATGAGCCACTGGCCCTTCCTCCAAACACAAAAAGAGGTACCGAAGTCATACTATTCAGACAAAGACTAGGTTACCAATGCGCTTGGTAAATTATTGACAATGAGACTGCCAGGTTATGCAAACACTGCGGCGAGTCTAACGCCACCCTGTTACATTACTTGCAGAATTGTGTACACACACAATTTCTGAGGCAGGGACCACCCACCACTGCCGCCGGGCTGGTAAAACGGGTCTGTAACATGCTTACCCCGTGGCAGCTGGATCGCTTGCTCGCAATTCAGCCACCGCGATAAGCATGCAGTTCAAAGAAACCATCTGATTTAACTATGAATAGTTAACACAGGCCGGGCCACTCCAGAGAAAAGGCCCGGGCGAAGCATGACTTCGTAAATCTAACTGAACTGAAATGAACCAAATCCTTATATACAATCTCGCCTCAAGGTCGAAAATCATGCACCATTTTTAGATACCATTTCCTGATACCTAAAATTAACAGTGTGGACTATAGGTCTGCATATCACTGACTGAAGCAAAATCACCTTAATTACACTAAAGACACCTGTTACAAAAGAATTCCACCTCACTGGCATTTCAAAATCAAACGTAAAGCAGTTTTCCGAGGCCGGAAATTCATTACCTTCTTTTTGAC
>NC_091574.1:16199608-16220465 GCF_042767895.1 Penaeus vannamei
AGTTAAATTAATGTAAGCTATTGATATAAAGATCCAATTTAATGATAACATCCTACTCCCGTTAATGATATTCATACGCTAAACCCCTGTGATAAGTATAGGTGTCAGGTCCCAAGAGATGGTATCGCAGGAAAGACGCGCGATTTTGGTCCTTATGAGATCGTCATAAGGTCGATTTTGGCCCGAAGTGGAGGCCTCCCACTGACAGCTAATCTCAAAGGTAAACTTCAAACAATGGTAATATGTTGAAGTGTAAAATCTGACGTGACAGGCGCAGCTACCTAGTGATTGATGACTATAATGTCAGCAGAATTAGAAGAAATTACCAATAGTTTAAATGCAGTGAACAAGAAATTATGGCCAGAATGTTGTATATGTTTAGTAAATGAACAGTTTATATCTTTCTTAACACGGTACCGTGAGTAATAAAATAAAAGTTATTTATAGTATAAGCAAATAACAAAGATGATTTATAACAATGGGTTTACCTATACATCCTCATAGGATATCAGCGCAGAGATTCTTAGATATTTGACGAAAATAAGTCATGCCTACAGTCTGAAATCAGTGCATCTTCCGTCAATGAATACTGGTTTTCATCCAGTCAATGAAACGGCTTAAGTGCATGAAAGTAGAACATAAAGGGAAAAAATCAGCAATGTGATTCCTGTTCGTGCCACTTTGTGTTGCGAGAAGAGTGGTAGCATCTTTTTTAAGCGTTTTCAAGTGCCCTGTAGCGAGAACATCATAGGTCTTTAAATATAATTGAATTGGATATTTTACCGCTGACTGGAAATCCTTAAGGGAATGCAATAAATAGGCGGCAAATTCTGAATCTGAAATGATTTTGGAACTCGGTTGTCAGGTCACAAGCGAGTTCAAAGATTGGTGCTATGATCATTATTAGTTTGAAGTTTCCTTTTCTTCATAATTATCACTGACCTGACGTTGACATTTAAACCCAATCTTAAGAACATTGCTTCACTAATGCTTCCTTAAGCACAACACAAAGTTCATTTATATAGGCTACTATGAGCAAGTTTAAATTGCTGTGGCCATGCATAATTAAACGTTATTTAAATACCTACTTCGATACACATACATTGTGTAAGTGTGTGCATGCATTTCTGTGTCTATAAATGCACCGATTAATATTCGGGGATTTTGTTATGAACATGCAGCTGCAGTGTATCGGCTGTTTGCTCTGTTACTACCGACAGCGACAATTATAGGTACCTGTTGATGGATATCTCAAGAAATATGCACTATTCTCGCCCCTATGACAACGCCATACGGTCGATTTTGGCTCGAAAAGGAAGTATCCCGCTGGCTGCTAATCCTTGAGTAAACACAACACAATGAAGGGGTAGTGAACCATGAACATCCCAGGGTCTCATACCAGTTGGCCGATGGCTTTAAAGTCAGGTCAACAGAAAATTCGTAATATCTGATTTTTCCGCTTTTTAATTCCATACTATCGGTTATATTTCATTGAAGGAGTATAGCTTCATGTATAGATTTAAAAATACTAATTGAGACAATATCAGGATTGTATACAATCTGAACTAGATACCGTATATCAATTTTTCTTTTTCACTAATTTGGTATAGAACTAATATTAAAACATTCGATTATGAATGTGCTGCTACATACAATGGGTGTATTTTAATCAGGATTTCCTGCTTCCTGTTTCCGTAAATGGTATGCATCCCCAACTGGGATAATTATCGATATCAAGTAACTGGCGATGGTTATCTACGGTATGGTACACGATTCTCGGGCTTATGACAAGGTCACAAGGTTGATTTTGGCTTGAAATATAAGCACCCTGCTGAAAGTTTTTCCCCCAAACAAACACGACACATGAAGAGGCGATGAAGCGTGAAATATGAAATGACATGACAGCCTCAGACACAACGTAACTGATGTCTTCAAAGATAAGATCAGCAGAGAGAGGATATTTTTCTCATCTTTAACTCGATGTTAGGTCATCATACTGACATCTAATGTGGTTAACATGCGCTGTAATATTTTGTACTACAAAAAATGAATTTAAATGTTACTATCGCTTTTCTTTTCATGCATAATACATCCTGCTTGTTTATGTGTATATATATAATATATATGATACATATAATATATATATATATATATATATATATATATATATATATATATATATATATATTATATATATATATTCATAATATATATATATATATATATCTATACATAATATATATATATACATTTATATATATATATATATATATATATATATATATATATATATATATATATATATATATATATATATATATATATATATATATATATTACATATTATATATATACATATATATATACATATATATATATATATATATATATATATATATATATATATATATATACATAATATGTATTATATTTAATAAATATATAATACATAATAAATTATATATATATATATATATATATATATATATATATATATATATATATATACATATATATATATATATACATAATTTGTATTATATTTAATAAATATATAATACATAATAAATTATATATATATATATATATATATATATATATATATATATATATATATATACATAATTTGTATTATATTTAATAAATATATAATACATAATAAATTATATATATATATATATATATATATATATATATATATATATTATATATATATAAATATATATATATATATATATATATATATATATATATATATATATATATATATATATATATATATATATATATATACATAATATGTATTATATTTAATAAATATATAATATATAATAAATTATATATATATATATATATATATATATATATATATATATATATATATATATATATATATATATATATATATATACACACAAACCGCAGATTTTGGTTTGAAATGAACTCGCAATTCCCTGAATACAATGAATGAATTTAAAAGAAACCCAAACTGCAGTAAGTAAGCTGTGTTAATAAACAAGTCGATTGCAACCTACAAATTGATTGCTACTTTGTTCCCTTTATATAAACAATTTGCATAAAATCTTAGCAGCACATATATTATATTTATTTATACAATTAAAATCAAATTTCTATTACAGCAATAATGTCTATAAATAATCATAACCGTAGTTTATTATTCCGAAGTTAAATTAATGTAAGTTATTGATATGAAGATGCAATTTAATGGTTATCAGTTAAGAAATGTAAAATCCTACTCCCGTTAATGGATATACATACACTAGACCCCTTACTGCGATAAGTATAGATGTCAGGCCCCAGGAGATGGTATCGCAGAAAAGACACGCGATTTTGGTCCTTATGAGATCGTCATAAGGTCGATTTTGCCTCGAAGTTGAGGCCTCCCAGTCACTGCTAATCTCAAAAGTAAACAGAACACAATGGTAATGTGGTAAAGTGTAAAATCTGACATGACAGGCGCAGCTACCTAGTGATTGATGACTCTAAGGTCAGCAGAAATGGAGGAAATTACAAATAGTGAAAATGTAATGAGCAGCAAATTATGGCCACAGTGTCGGGTGCGTTTCGTACATGTACATTTTATATAATTCTAAACACAATGGATGTGCTGCTACATATAGTGAGTGTATTTTAGTCAGGATTTCCTGCTTCCGGTTTCCTTTAATGGTATGCATCCCCAACTGGGATAATTATAGGTATCAGGTATCTGGTGATGGTTATCTGAGGTATGGTACACGAGTCTCGGCCTTATGACAAGGTCACAAGGTTGATTTTGGCTTGGAATTGAAGCACCCTGCTGAATGCTACTCCCTAAAACAAACAGCGAAATGGAGAGGCGATGAAGCATGAAATTTGACATGACATGACAGCCTCAGACACGACGTAACTGATGTTTTTAAAGGTAAGGTCAGCAGAGAGAGGATTTCTTTTCTCATCTTTAAACTCGATATTAAGGTCACCTTGCTGACATCTAACGTGGTTAACATGCGCTGTAATATTTGTGCTATAGGAAATGATTTTAAAAGCTACTATCGTTTTTCTTTTCATGCACATCCTGCTTGTTTATGTGTACATATATAATATATATGATACATATTATATATAATATATATGTATAAATATACATATATATATATATATATATATATATATATATATGTATATATATACATATATATATACATAACATATATCATAAATAATATATATATATAGATATATAGATATATATAATATGTATATACATAACATATATCATATAATATAATATAATATATATATAATATATATATATAATATATATATATATATATATATATATATATATATATATATATATACACACATACATACATACATACATACATACATACATACATACATACATACATACATACATACACACATATATATATATATATATATATATATATATATATATATATATATATATATATATATATATATATATACACAAACCGCAGATTTTGGATTGAAATGAACTCGCAAATCCCTGGATACAATGAATGAATTTAAAAGAAACCAAAGCTGCAGTAAGCTAGGCAATGTCAAAAACAAGTAGATTGCATCTTACAATTTGATTTTTACTTTGTTCCCTTCATTTAGTCAACAATTTGCGTGAAATCTTAGCAGCACATATACTTTATTTATTTATACAATTTAAAACAAAATTCTTTTGCAGTAATACATAATCACAGTTTAATATTCCAACATTAAATTAATGAAAGTTATTGATTTGAAATTGCAATTTAATCATCAATTAAGAAATGTAAAATCCTACTCCCGTTACTGATATACATACACTAGACCCCTTACTGTGATAAGTATAGATGTTACGTCCCAGGGGGATGGTATCACAGGAAAGACGCGCAATTTTGGTCCTTATGAGATCGTCATAAGGTCGATTTTAGCTCGAAGTTGAGGCCTCCCACTGACTGCTAATCTCAAAAGTAAACAGAACACAATGGTAATGTGGTGAAGTGTAAAATCTGACATGACAGGCGCAGCTACCTAGTGATTGATGACTCTAAGGTCAGCAGAAATAGAGGAAATTACCAATAGTTTATAT
The DNA here is from genome assembly GCF_042767895.1 of Penaeus vannamei. NCBI lineage: Eukaryota > Metazoa > Arthropoda > Malacostraca > Decapoda > Penaeidae > Penaeus > Penaeus vannamei. The sequence continues at coordinate 16,204,719 of NC_091574.1, forward strand.
GCAATGAACAGCAAATTATGACCACAGTGTCGGGTGCGTTCAGTACATGTACAGTTTATATAATTCTTAACACAGTGGTACTGCGAATAACAAAATATTTATTTATAGTATAATCAAATAGCAAAACTGATTTATACCAATGGGATTACTTATACATCCTCATAGTATATCAGCGCAGAGATTCTTGGAAATCGGACGAAAATAAGTCACGCCTATAGTCTGAAATTGCGTCACTTAATATTGGTTTTCATCCAGTCAATGACACACGACGTGCATGAAAATAGAACACAAAAGAAAAAAGTAGCATTGTGATTCATGTTCCCTTCATCGTGAACATCATGGGGCATTGAATTTCCTCGAATTGAATTATTTTCTGCAGGCTGGAAATCCTAAAGGGTAAACAATAATTAGGCGACAAATTCTGCAATAATTTTATTAATCGGTTGTCAGGTCAAAAATAAAGTCAACAATTGCGTTCATGCCCATTATTATTCAAATGCCTACTTGGGCATATCCACACATTGCATGAGTGTAATGCATGCATTACTGTAAATGTGTGTCTATACATGCACCAATTAATACTCTGGGATTTTGGCTGTTTGTGCGTATTACTACCGACAATGACAATTATAAGATGTCCATCACCAGGTACCTGGTGATGAATATCTCAAGAATTTCTGGCTGCTAATCCTTGAGTAAAGACAACATAATTTAAGGGCAGTGAACCTTGACATACCAAGATCCGATACCACTTGGCCGGTGGCCAACTGGAGAAAATTCGTAAGGATATATCTCATTGCAGAAGTATAGCTTATTCTTTTGACTTGCATGTACTAATTCAGACAACATAAACATTGTATACTATATGAACAAGATGTCGTATATCCTTTTTCACTAATTTGGTATATAACTAATATAGTAACAATCTATTATTAATGTGCTGCTTCATACAATGAGTGTATTTTAGTCAGGATTTCCTGCTTCTGGTTTCCGTTAATGGTATGCATCCCCAACTGGGATAATTATAGGTATCAGGTATCTGGCGATGGTTATCTGAGGTATGGTACATGATTCTCGTCCTTATGACACCTTCACAAGGTTGATTTTGGGTTGGAGTTGAAGCACCCTGCTGAATGCTATTCCCCAAAACAAACACAACACAATGGAGAGGCGATGAAGCGTGAAATATGACATGACAGCCTCAGGCACATTGTAACTGATGTCTTTAAAGGTAAGGTCAGCGGAGAGAGGATGTTAAGGTCACCTTGCTGACATCTAATGTGGTCAACATGTGATGTAATATTTTCTGCTATAGGAAATGAATTTAAATGCTACTATCGTTTTTTATACATAAAAATACATCCTGCTTGTTTATGTGTATAGTATATATATATGTGTGTGTGTGTGTGTGTGTGTGTGTGTGTGTGTGTGTGTGTGTGTGTGTGTATATATTATAACATATATAATATATATGCAATATATGTATGATATATATAATATAGTATATATAATATAATATATAGAATAATATATATACAATATATATAATATAGTATATATAATATAATATATGGAATAATATATATACAATATATATAAAATAATATATATAAAATAATATATATATAATATATATAAAATAATATATATGTAATATATATAAAATGATTATATATATATATATATATATATATATATATTATATATATAATATAATATATAATATATATAATATATATAATATAATATATAATATATATAATATATATAATATAATATATATTTAATATATATATAATATATATAATATATATAATATAATATATAATATGTATAATATAATATATAATATGTATAATATAATATATATATATATATATATATAATATAATATATAATATATATAATATAATATAATATAATATATGATATATATAATATAATATATGATATATATAATATAATATATGATATATATAATATATTATATGATATATATAATATAATATATGATATATATAATATAATATATGATATATATAATATAATATATGATATATATAATATAATATATGATATATATAATATAATATATGATATATATAATATAATATATGATATATATAATATGATATATGATATATATAATATGATATATGATATATATAATATGATATATGATATATATAATATGATATATGATATATAATATGATATATGATATATATAATATGATATATAATATATATAATATGATATATGATATATATAATATGATATATGATATATATAATATCATATATGATATATATAATATCATATATGATATATATAATATGATATATGATATATATAATATGATATATATATATATAATATAATATATGATATATATAATATATGATATATATAATATAATATATGATATATATAATATAATATATGATATATATAATATAATATATGATATATATAATATAATATATGATATATATATAATATAATATATGATATATATAATATAATATATGATATATATAATATGATATGATATATATAATATAATATATGATATATATAATATAATATATGATATATATAATATGATATATGATATATATAATATGATATATGATATATATAATATGATATATGATATATATAATATGATATATGATATATATAATATGATATATGATATATATAATATGATATATGATATATATAATATGATATATGATATATATAATATGATATATGATATATATAATATGATATATGATATATATAATATGATATATGATATATATAATATGATATATGATATATATAATATGATATATGATATATATAATATGATATATGATATATATAATATGATATATGATATATATAATATGATATATGATATATATAATATGATATATGATATATATAATATGATATTTGATATATATAATATGATATATGATATATATAATATGATATATGATATATATAATATAATATATGATATATATAATATAATATATGATATATATAATATAATATATGATATATATAATATAATATATGATATATATAATATAATATATGATATATATAATATGATATGATATATATAATATAATATATGATATATATAATATAATATAATATATATATAATATAATATATGATATATATCATATAATATATGATATATATAATATAAAATATGATATATATAATATAATATATGATATATATAATATAATATATGATATATATAATATATAAGATATATATAATATAATATATATATAATATAATATATGATATATATAATATAATATATGATATATATATAATATAATATATGATATATATAATATAATATATGATATATATAATATAAAATATGATATATATAATATAATATATGATATATATAATATAATATATGATATATATAATATAATATATGATATATATAATATATAAGATATATATAATATAATATATATATAATATAATATATGATATATATAATATAATATATGATATATATAATATAATATATGATATATATATATAATATATGATATATATATATATAATATGATATATATAATATAATATATGATATATATAATATAATATATGATATATATAATATATGATATATATAATATAATATACGATATATAATATAATATATGATATATATAATATAATATACGATATATATAATATAATATATGATATATATAATATAATATACGATATATATAATATAATATATGATATATATAATATAATATATGATATATATAATATAATATATGATATATATAATATAATATATGATATATATAATATAATATATGATATATATAATATAATATATGATATAATATAATATATGATATATATAATATAATATATGATATATATAATATAATATATGATATACATAATATAATATATGATATATATAATATAATATATGATATATATAATATAATATATGATATATATAATATAATATATGATATATATAATGTAATATATGATATATATAATATAATATATGATATATATAATATAATATATGATATATATAATATAATATATGATACATATAATATAATATATGATATATATAATATAATATATGATACATATAATATAATATATGATATATATAATATAATATATGATACATATAATATAATATACCATATATATAATATAATATATAATATATATAATATATATAATATAACATATAATATAATATATATAATATATAATATATATAATATAATATATAATATATATAATATTATATATAATATTTAGTTTATATAATCTTATATATAATATATATAATATATAATATATAATATATATAATATATATAATATATATATGATATATAATATATGATATATGATATATAATATATATAATATATAATATATAATATATAATATATATAATATATAATATATATGATATATATAATATATATGACATATATGATATATATGATATATATGATATATATGATATATATAATATATGTAATATTTATAATATATTATATAATATATAATATATAATATATATAATATATAATATATAATATATATAATATATAATATATATAATATATAATATATATAATATATAATATATATAATATATAATATATATAACTACAGCACATGCAGTTCTCCGGGGCGCACACTGAGAAAATACCACAAATTCGCTCGCTGCCAAGCGGTACTCAGATGCCACAGGCTATGAGCCTTTCCTCCAAATATAAAGAGGTACCGAAGTCATACCGCACAGATTTAGACTAAGTTATCCATGCGCTTGGCAAATTATTGATGACGTGGTTGTCAGGGAATGCAGGCATTGCGGCGAGCCTAACGCCATCCTGTTACATCACTTTCAGAATTGTGAACACGCGCAATTTCTGAGACAGGGAACACGCTCCACAAGAAATAGGCGCTATTATGGCCCTTTGGTCGATTTTGGCTTAAAAAGTAGCTCGCTGGCTGCTAATCCTCGAGTAAACACAAAACAATGGAAAATCAGTTAACCATGACATACCAGGATCTGATACCAGTTGGCCGGTGGCTTCAATATCTAATTGCAGAAGCATAGCTTATTTTATAGTTACATGCACTAATTGAGACAATACAAACATGGTATAGAATCTGATTTAGATACCGCATTTATCACTAATTTGGTATATAACTGATATTGAAGCAATCGATTATGAATGTGCTGCTACATACAAAGTTTTAGTCAGGATTCCCTGCTTCCGGTTTCCGTTAATGGTATGCATCCCCAACTGGGATAATTATGGGTATCAGGTATCTGGCGATGGTTATCTGAGGTATGGTACACGATTCTCGGCCGTATGACAAGGTCACAAGGTGGATTTTGCCTTGGGAGTTGAAGCACCCTGCTGAATGCTATTCCCCAAAACAAACACAACACAATGGAGAAGCGATGAAGCGTGAAATTTGACATGATAGCCTCAGACACAAAGTGATTGATGCTTTTAAAGTAAGGTCAGCAGAGAGAATATCTTTTATCATCATCAACTCATGCGATGTAATATTTTGTGCTATAGGAAAAGTATTAAGATGCTATTTTCGTTTTTTTTTTTACATACATAACACATCCTGCTTAAGTCTATCTATCTATCTATCTATCTATATCTATCTATATATATAATAAATATAAATAAAATGCAGATTGCTACTTTGTTCCCTTCATATAGTTCACAATTTGCATTAAATCTAAACAGCGCAGATACCATCATATTTATTTATACATTGTAAAACATTTCTTTTATAGCAATGCTTCATGTAAGTAAACATAATTTATTATTCCGAAGTTAAATTAATGTAAGTTATTGATATAAAGATCCAATTTAATGATAACATCTCACTCCCGTTAATGATATACATACGCTAGACCCCTTACTGTGGCAAGTATAGGTGTCAGGTCCCAGGAAATGGTATCGCAGGAAAGGCGCACAATTTCTGTCCTTGTGAGATTGTCATAAGGTTGATTTAAGCTCGAAGTTGAGGCCTCCCACTGATAGCTAATCCCAAAGGTAAACTTAACACAATGGTAATGTGAAGTGTAAAATTTGACATGACAGGCGCAGCTACATAGTGATTGATGACTCTAAGGTCAGCAGAAATGGAGGAAATTACCAATAGTTGAAATGCAATGAGCAGCAAATTCTGGTTACAGTGTCGGGTGCGTTTAGTATATGTACAGTTTATATCATTCTTAACACACTGGTACTGCGAGCAACAAAAGCAATGTCATTTATAGTATAATCAAATAACAAAGATGATTTATAACAATGGGTTTACTTATACATCCTCATAGGAGATCAGCGCAGAGATTTTTAGATATTTGACGAAAATAAGTCATGCCTACAGTCTGAAATCAGTGCATCTTCCGTCAATGAATACTGGTTTTCATCCAGTCAATGAAACGGCTTAAGTGCATGAAAGTAGAACATAAAGGAAAAAAATCAGCAATGTGATTCCTGTTCGTGCCACTTTGTGTTGAGAGAAGAGTGGAAGCATCTTTTTTAAGCGTTTTCAAGTGCCCTGTAGCGAGAACACCATAGGCCTTTAAGTATAATTGAATTGAATATTTTTCCGCTGGCTGGAAATTCTTAAGGGAATGCAATAAATAGGCGGCAAATTCTGAAACGATTTTGTAATTCGGTTGTCAGGTCACAAGCGAGTTCAAAGATTGGTGCTATGATCATTATTAGTTTGAAGCCTCCTTTTCTTCATACTTATCACTGACCTGACGATGATATTTAACCCCAATCTTAAGAACATTGCCTCATTAATGCTTCCTTAAGCACGACACAAAGTTCATTTCTATAGGCTACTATGAGCAAGTTTAAATTGCTGTGAGAGGCCATGCATAATTAAACGTTATTTAAATACCTACTTGGATACACATACATTGTGTAAGTGTGTGCATGCATTTCTGTGTCTATAAATGCACCCATTGATATTCTGCGATTTTGTTATGAACATGCAGCTGCAGTGTATCGGCTGTTTGCTCTGTTACTACCGACAGCGACAATTATAGGTACCTGTTGATGGATACCTCAAGAAATATGCGCTATTCTCGCCCCTATGACAAGCCCTACGGTCGATTTTGGCTCGAAAAGGAAGTATCCCGCTGGCTGCTAATCCTTGAGTAAACACAACACAATGAAGGGGTAGTGAACCATGAACATCCCAGGGTCTCATACCAGTTGGCCGATGGCTTTAAAGTCAGGTCAACAGGAAATTCGTAAAATATGATTTTCCGCTTTTTAATTCCATACTATCGGTTATATTTCATTGAAGGAGTATAGCTTAATGTATAGTTACAAGTACTAATTGAGACAATATAAGGATTGTATACAATCTGAACTAGATACCGTATATCAATTCCTCTTTTTCACTAATTTGGTATAGAACTAATATTAAAACATTAGATTCTGAATGTGCTGCTATATACAATGGGTGTATATTATTCAGGATTTCCTGCTTCTGGATTCTGTTAATGGTATGTATCCCCAACTGGGATAATTATAGGTATCAGGTATCTGGTGATGGTTATCTGAGGTATGGTACACGATTCTCGGCCTTATGACAAGGTCACAAGGTTGATTTTGGCTTCGAATAGAAGCACCCTGCTGAAAGTTCTTCCCCAAAACAAACACAACACAACGGAGAGGCGATGAAGCGTGACATTTGACATGACATGACAGCCTCAGACACACCAAACTGAGGTCTTTAAAGGTAAGGTCAGCAGAGAGAGTTCAGTTCAGTTCCGTTAGATTTGCGAAGTCATGCTTCACCCGGGCCTTTTCTCTGGGGTGGCCCGGCCTGTGTTAACTATTTCTAGTTAACTCAGATATTTTCTTTGAACTGTATGCTTACCGCGATGGCTGGATTGCAAGCAAGCGATCCAGCTGCCACGGTGAAAGCATGTTGCACACCCTTTTTACCAGCCCGGCGGCTGTGGTGGGTGGTCCCTGCCTCAGAAATTGTGTGTGTACACAATTCTGCAAGTAATGTAACAGGGTGGCGTTAGGCTCGCCACAGTGTTTACATAACCTCCCAGACTCACTGTCAATAATTTGCCAAGCGCATTGGTAACCTAGTCTTAGTCTGAATAGTATGACTTCGGTACCTCTTTTTGTATTTGGAGGAAGGGCCAGTGGCTCATAACCTGAAGCATCTGAGTACCACTTGGCAGCGAGCGATTTTGTGATGTTTTCTCTATGTGCTCCCCGGAGGACCGCACACGCTGCAGTTTTGGTACCTTAGCTCAGTCCCCTTCGGCTGGGTTTAACGATCATGGAGGATGGGGGCATACCCCTGCCCTTTTCGGCTAGTTTATCAGCAAGCTCGTTCCCTTGTATGCCTATGTGGCTTGGGACCCAGTTTATGATGATTCTTCTACCTTGACTAAGTATTCTTTGGGCTATGTATAGTACTGTTGTCAAGAGGTAGATGTTATCTGGGGGCATGCTATGCTGTAAACTGTCAATAGTTGCTCTTGAATCTGTATGAATGACAACGTGCCCTCCCCTCAGGGACGCGTGTGTCAATGCTTCCATGATCGCAACCGTTTCAGCCTGAAGCGTTGAGGCATTGAAGTGACCCTAATGGATGCTGTGGCATCCTTTGTTGCAAAGCCGGCGCCTGCAGTATGGTTTATTGGATCCACGGATCCGTCCGTGTAGTAAGTTATACTACCCGGCGGAGTTATTTGTTCAATGACCCTTTGTGCTTGTGCCTTTAGGCTAGGCATGGAATATTGATCTTTTCTCATTGTGAGATTTAGAATTGAGAATTCGATCATTTCGTTTGCCCACGGCGGGGGTTCTTTGTAATCAGGGTGAGGGGAGTCCATACCCTTGGCAAGCAATGAATCTTTTAGTTGAAAGCGTATCAAAACTCTGGGTGTATGTGTGAGCCAGGAATTGTCTGCAAACAACTGGTAATCTTGTTGTAGGCGTCTGAGAACTCTTTGTCTTAAATAGGAGTTTGTGGGTGCCTGCAGGACCTTGGAAAGGAACTGTGCTGCCATTAGATCTATTCATGGACGGTAAATCAGCTTCCATGAGGAGGTTGATGACCTTTGTCCACTTAGGTGCACCTAGAATTATCCTGGCTGCTTCGTTTTGAATTGTTTCCAGTTTTTCTTTTAATGTTGTGCTGGAAGCAATGAGGGCGACAGATGCATAATCAATAAAAGGACGGACAGCATGTACATAGAATGATCTTAGTACTTTGTGTCCTGCTCCTATGTGTCTCCCTGTCATGACTTTCATGACTGACAGTCTTTCCTTGGTTCTGTCAAGCAGGTATTGGATCTCCTTTTTGAAAGTGAGTGTGTGTCCTATCCATACACCAAGGTATAGATAATCCTTCACCCATTCCAGATCCATACCCTGTATGGTGAGTTTTTTGTTTCTGACATTGGTTCTCAGTGCCATTGCTTTGGATTTTGCATCTGATATTTTTAGACCCGTCCTACAACACTCTTCAGACACCAGGTTCAGACAACGCTGAGCTCTAGTAAGGCAGTGATTGCCAGAGGCTATGATTGCCAAGTCATCTGCATAAGAGATGATCTTGCATTCCTCTGGCAGGTGAATGTCGAGTATGTTGGACATGAGGGTATTAAACAGGGCTGGACTAAGAACCCCTCCCTGAGGAGTTCCATTTTCAAGTGGCATGTGCTGTGAGAGGTGGCCTTGAAATCTGACATTTGCTGATCTATTTTTAAAATAGTCAGCTATCCAGGCCAAGAGTCTGCCTTTGACTCCTTTGTGGATTAGGGTCTCTTGAATGGCAAGTGGACTTGCCAACTCAAAAGCCTTCTCCAGGTCAAGGAAGACAACCACGGCGGGCGAGGTGCAGATTGTGCTTAAGAGTGTGGAAATGCTGTGAGCAGTGCTTTTACCCCTTGTGAACCCGTGCAGGTGTTCATGGGGGGGACCCGTTTTCCATTGGAGCCTGTTGAGTACCATCTTTTCAGCTGTTTTACCCAGGCAGCTGAGAAGAGAGATGGGACGGTACTTGCCAGGCTCCTTTGGCTTTGGGATGGGAACTACTGTGGCTTGTTTCCAGCTCTGGGGCACCGTGGCTGTTTGCCAGGATTTGTTGATAACCTGCAAGAATGCAAGTTCTCCTGCAAGGCCTAGATGCGAAATGATGGGGTGAGAGATCCCATCAGATCCCGGTGCTGACCCAGAACTGGATTTGTATGATTTTCTTAGTTCCCTAAGAGAGAACAAGGCATCTGTTTCATCAGCTTCGAGTCTTTCTGGATTTAAGTTTTGTTGTTTTTCTCTCATCATTGGAGGCAGATTGTTGGTGCTGGTTCTGGCAGAGAACTCAAGCACCAATCTGTTAGCCTCTGATTGTGGATCATGATGAGTGCATTTCGGGGCTTGGCGGCTTGTCGCTTGCCTGACCCGTTTCCACAACTCTGTAAGGCTGGTCTGGTGCCCAAAAGACTGGCACCATTCCAGCCATTTTTCCTGCCTTACTCTATTGGCAGTTTCCTTGGCATCCACAACAGCTTCCCTCAACAGGACCAGATTGTTGGGAGATCTTTGCCGTCGGAAGTTTTTTCTACACATATTAACCCTGTGGTTGACCTCTTTGATCTCGTCATTATAGTACCAGGCGTCTTTGTGAGTTCAGGACCATGGTCGAGTTTTGGGAATGGTTTGTGAGGCTGCCTGGTTTATGGCCTGGATTAGCCTTGCCTCTAGCACATCCACGTTTCCATTATTGTTATTGGGTTCATTGTCTTTCAGACATCGAGCCAAGCCCTCTTGGAAGGCAAACCAATTGGCCTTGTCAGTTTTCCATTTAGGAATGTGATGTGGTCTTTGGGCTGGACCTACATCCATTAGTGTGGTGACTATGCCGTAGTGATCACTAGTAACCGTATCATCGACACACCACCGAATTCTCTCCACCATTGTTGCAGTGGCAAAGGTGAGGTCTAGGACCCCTCCCTTCACATGCGTTGGTTCTTTGGTGTTGAGAAGAGCGATCTCAGGGAATGTCTCAAGCACTTCTGCTATGTGAATGCCTGCCGCGTTCGTCCTTTTGCGGGGATTCAGCATGGCCATGTGTGCATTGAAGTCTCCCCCTATGATCACTCGGTCTTGTGCTGCAGTAGCACAGACCTGGTTTAAATCTAAGCTCTCACACAGTGGTTTGCTATAAATATTGTATATTTTTATAGAGCCCCCAGGTAGCTGAATCTCAAGAAGAGATTCAACACCATCTCCACAGTGCGGCGGATTGGCTATTAAGGAGCAAGGGATTGCTTCTTTTACCAGGGTCATCAGGCCTCTAGCACCATCCAGGTTTGGAGTGGTGAAGGCATGATATCCTGAGAAGCACACGGATCCCATTGTTAGTGTCTCCTGGAGCATGACGACGTCAATGCTCCTTGCTCGCACGATTGACTGGATATTCCACTGCAGTATGCTTAGATTGTGTGCCATGATGGTTACTCAGTGTCACTTGCTTCAGCTTCAGATGCCCCAGTGCTGGTGGCATCAGATAAATACAGATCCTCGTTGATTGAGGATTGTACAACTTCCTCTAAGTCAGACACTCCGGTTAAGGCCTTACCGAGGGGTGTAGGGCCTAGGTTGGAAGTGTCACCTCGGGTCGGAGGACGAGACTTTGGCTGTACAGACTCGGCCTGCTGCACAGTTTCAGCCTGTCCTGACAGACTAGCTGGGGTTTTATGTAATGTTTCTTTTGAAGCTAGCCTGCCATCCGAGGATTTAGGGAGGGGAGCGCTGCTCGTTATCGGTTTGGAGGCTTCTAGCTTCCTTCCCTTCAGAGCTGCCACAGTTTGGGTCATAGCCGTCATGGCGACCTGCACTGCTTTCTCCGCCTCCTCACTGGTCCTCCCCAAGGCTGTTGCTACTGCAGAAACTACAGCACGCAACAGGAGAGTCATATCTTTCTCGTCAAAGAAAAGATTATCATCTACTGGGGGAACCATTGCTGTGGACTTTGAACCTTTTTCCCTTTGGTTCTTTTTTGTTGTTTTGCCACTAGCAAGCTTGGGGAATTCCTCTCTGTTAGAGGTATCCAATTTTCTCTGTGGGGGCGACTCCTTCCTCTTAGGAGGTCGGGGAGTCTTTTCTTTTTGTTTTTGTTTTGGCCCCAGACATAGGTGCCTGGGGGCGCAGGGACAAAGTCAGGACGCTTTTTGGCTAGCTCCTGCTTTTTAATCACTGCCTGTTTCCTGACAGAGCAAGTCAGGCTCCAGGCATGATGTTTTTTTGGCACAGTTTGGGCACTTGGCTGTTGTGTCCTTCTGGCCATCTTTGTGTGCCTTAATACACACTTCCGTTTCGTGTGCCTCGCTGCATACACCACATTTGGCTTTGGCCTTGCAGTTGGCCTGGTGATGCCCAAATTTCTGGCACGTGAAACACCTCAAGGGCTCTGGCACATATGTCCTGAGCTTGTATGAGCCCCAGTTACCCAGATCAAGGGTGGTGATTGGGGCTCCCTTGAGGATAACCAGGACTTGCCTGGTTGGAGACTTCCCTTTGGTCATGCGGGAAGCCTCCACCACTTGTGGGAGAGACGTGATCACCTCCACGTCGAACCCTAGTGGAAAGCCAAGTAACACCATCTTGGACTTTTTCTCTTGGGAGGTCAGTGGTGAGATACACACTTTCCTCCCATCTTTAAGCACCTTGATTTCCTGCAGGAAGTTCATGGTGGCTTTGTCTTTGGGGGCAATGATCATGCCCTCATCTCTGGAGATTCGGATTGATAATCTTACATTTCTTTCCTTCTCCAATGCCCTTACCAGCTGGTATGCATTGTCGAAGTCTTCAGGTTTTTTTGGTACCTTAAACCGCGTTAGTCGACTTGGGGTGTGTTCTGCCTCTTCTTCAGAGTCAGTTTCCACCCTTCGTCGCTTCACGCCTCCCCTTTGCAGGGGTTTAAGGCCTTTGGAAGTGGGGGCAGCTGTTTTGGCTGGTACAGCTGGAGCCCCTTCTTGACTGAGGGAGTTCTGAGGGGAGTTCAGGCTTCCCTCAGTCTGGTGTGCAAGGACAGACTTTGTGTTTGGTGGTTCTGTCTTGTCCTTGCTCGGTTCAGCAGGCCGGACACGTTCGGCCTGCTTTTGGGTTTTCTTTCGCCCCCCTGCAGCCTTGAAAGGCTCCAGGGTGACTGCCATGGTCGGGTTCATTTTGTGGTCATTTAGAGAATTGGAAAGTGATTTCTCCCCTTTCGGGGGTTATCTTTATACCTCCTCTCTGGGTGAGGTCTGAAGAAGGGCCTCACAAAAAAAGCTCTGATCCCTACACTCGACCCTTCAGCACCACAGGACAGGAGATCCCCCTGGGTGGGCTGAACTTGGAGTTTTGGTGTGGTAAACGCTCTGCACCCCAATCCTGCTACAAGGGGGGTGTGATCACGTCACCGCAGCCCAGGCGAATGTTGGAAATCAACGTTTCCCGCAGGCCCAGGCTGCACCAGGAAATCAGAAAGAGAGGGCAAGAGTAAGACACCGAAAAGACGCCCTTGGTGCGTGGCCACAAACTATGTCCAGGACCAGAGGTTCCAGACCTGGTTTGAAACCTCGCTCTCCAAGGGAGCGGTAGTGGGGCACTTCCTACAAGAGAAGGCCTGGCCAATTGTCGCGGCGAACCACGAGAAATTGGCGGAGCTCTCTGTGTAGTTTGTTGTCAAATAATATCGTAATCAAGCTCTGGAGAATCACGCCAAGTGTGTGACAATAATGCCTCGCCAATTGGGTGAATTCTCCCTGCACACCACAGGAGAGAGGACCTGTAAGGTGTGTACACCACGAGGTGTGGAGAGGATTTTTTCTCATCTTTAACTGGATGTTAAGGTCACCTTGCTGACATCTAATGTGGTTAACATGTGCTGTAATATTATATGTTACAGGCAATGGTTTTAAATGTTACTATCGTTTTTCTTTTCATGCATAACACATCCTGCTTGTTTGTGTATATATAATAAATATGATACATAATATATATATATATATATATATATATATATATATATATATATATATATATATATATATAAATAATCAATTATATATATAATATATATATATAAAAATATACATAACACATATAATATATAATATATATATATGTATGTATGTATATATATATATATATATATATATATATATATATATATATATATATATATATATATATATATATATATATGTACAAACCACAGATTTTAGTTCGAAATGAACTCGCAAATCCCTGAACCCAAGCTTGTTAATAAACAAGTAGATAGCAACATACAAATTGACTGCTATTTTGTTTCCTTCATATAGTCAACAATTTGTATGAATTCTTAGCAGAACATATACTATATTTATTTATACACTTTAAAGGAAATTTCTTTTACAGTAATACTTTATATAAATATTCATAGTTCATTATTCTACAGTTAAATTAATGAAAGTTATCGATAAAAAGATGCAAATTAATGATCATCAGTTAAGAAATGTAAAATCCTACTCCCGGTAATGATATACATACGCTAGACCCCTCGCTGTGATAAGTATAGGTGTCGGGTCCCTGGAGAAAGACGTGGGAAAATCGTGGGAAAGACGCGCGATTTTAGTCCTTATGAGATCGTCATAAGATCGATTTTGGCTCGAAGTGGAGGCCTCCCACTGACTGCTAATCTCAAAGGTAAACAGAATACAATGGTAATGTGGTGAAGTGTAAAATCTGACGTGACAGGCGCAGCTACCTAGTGATTGATGACTGTTAAGGTCAGCAGAAATGGAGGAAATTACCAATAACTTATTTGCAGTGAACAACAAATTCTGGCCACAGTGTCGGGTGCGTTTAGTATATGTCCAGTTTATCATGCTTAACACAATGGTACTGCGAGTAACAAAACAAAAGTTATTTATAGTATAATCAAATAGCAAAATTGGTGTACACCAATGAGATCACTTTTACATCCTCCTAGGATATCAGCGCAGAGATTCTTGGATATCTGACACGCCTACAGTCTGAAATCAGTGCATATTGCGTCACTGAATACTGGTTTTCATCCAGTCAAAGAATCACGGCGTGCATGAAAGTAAAACATAAAAGAAAAAAATAGCGCTGTGATTCCTGTTTGTGCCACTGTGTTGGGAGACGTAGAAGCATCTTTCAAACGTTTTTCCTGCATCGAGAACATCATAGGCTATTGAATTTCCTTGAATTGACTTATTGTCTGCTTAAATCCTTTAAGGAAAAGAATAATTAGGCGACAAATTCTGAAATCATTATGGTAATCTGGTGTCAGGTCACAAATGAAATCAACCATTGCGTCTATGATCCTTATTAGTTATTCAAATATATACTTGGGTACTTCCACACATTGCGTGAATGTATGCATGCATTACTGTAACTGTGTGTCTATACATGCACTGATAAATGTTCTGGGATTTTGTTACAAATATGCAGTTGCAGTGTAGTGTTTTTTGTCTATTACTACCGACAGTGACAATTAAGATATCCATCACCAGATACCTGGTGATGGATATCTTAAGAAATGTGCATTATTCTCGCCCCTACGATAGCGTCTTATGGTCAATTTTGGCTTGAAAAGGAAGTATCCCGCTGGCTGCTATTCCTCGAGTAAATACAAC
>NC_091574.1:16220965-16233465 GCF_042767895.1 Penaeus vannamei
TTTATTTATACATAATATGTATTATATTGAATAAATATATAATATATAATAAATTATAATATATATATATATATATATATATATATATATATATATATATGTACAAACCACAGATTTTGGATTGAAATGAACTCGCAAATCCCTGAATACAATGAATGAATTTAAAAGAAACCCAAACTGCAGTAAGTAAGCTGCGTTAATAAACAAGTAGATTGCAACCTACAAATTGATTGCTACTTTGTTCCCTTCATATAAACAATTTGCATAAAATCTTAGCAGCACATGTATTATATTTATTTCTACAATTTAAAACAAATTTCTATTACAGCAATAATGTCTATAAATAATCATAATCGTAGTTTATTATTCTGAAGTTAAATTAATGTAAGTTATTGATACGAGGATGCAATTTAATGGTCATCAGTTAAGAAATGTAAAATCCTACTCCCGTTACTGATATACATACACTAGACCCCTTACTGTGATAAGTATAGATGTCAGGTCCCAGAGATGGTATCGCAGGAAAGACGCGCGATTTTGGTCCTTATGAGATCGTCATAAGGTCGATTTTGCCTCGAAGTTGAGGCCTCCCAGTCACTGCTAATCTCGAAGGTAAACAGAATACAATGGTGATGTGGTGAAGTGTAAAATCTGACATGACAGGCGCAGCTACCTAGTGATTGATGACTCAAAGGTCAGCAGAAATGGAGGAAATTACAAATAGTTTAAATGTAATGAGCAGCAAATTATAGCCACAGTGTCGGGTGCGTTTCAGTTCAGTTCCGTTAGATTTGCGAAGTCATGCTTCACCCGGGCCTTTTCTCTGGGGTGGCCCGGCCTGTGTTAACTATTTCTAGTTAACTCAGATATTTTCTTTGAACTGTATGCTTACCGCGATGGCTGGATTGCAAGCAAGCGATCCAGCTGCCACGGTGAAAGCATGTTGCACACCCTTTTTACCAGCCCGGCGGCTGTGGTGGGTGGTCCCTGCCTCAGAAATTGTGTGTGTACACAATTCTGCAAGTAATGTAACAGGGTGGCGTTAGGCTCGCCACAGTGTTTACATAACCTCCCAGACTCACTGTCAATAATTTGCCAAGCGCATTGGTAACCTAGTCTTAGTCTGAATAGTATGACTTCGGTACCTCTTTTTGTATTTGGAGGAAGGGCCAGTGGCTCATAACCTGAAGCATCTGAGTACCACTTGGCAGCGAGCGATTTTGTGATGTTTTCTCTATGTGCTCCCCGGAGGACCGCACACGCTGCAGTTTTGGTACCTTGGCTCAGTCCCCTTCGGCTGGGTTTAACGATCATGGAGGATGGGGGCATACCCCTGCCCTTTTCGGCTAGTTTATCAGCAAGCTCGTTCCCTTGTATGACTATGTGGCTTGGGACCCAGTTTATGATGATTCTTCTACCTTGACTAAGGATTCTTTGGGCTATGTATAGTACTGTTGTCAAGAGGTAGATGTTATCTGGGGGCATGCTATGCTGTAAGCTGTCAATAGTTGCTCTTGAATCTGTATGAATGACAACGTGCCCTTCCCTCAGGGACGCGTGTGTCAATGCTTCCATGATTGCAACCGTTTCAGCCTGAAGCGTTGAGGCATTGTCAGTGACCCTAATGGATGCTGTGGTATCCTTTGTTGCAAAGCCGGCGCCTGCAGTATGGTTTATTGGATCCACGGATCCGTCCGTGTAGTAAGTTATACTACCCGGCGGAGTTATTTGTTCAATGACCCTTTGTGCTTGTGCCTTTAGGCTAGGCATGGAATATTGATCTTTTCTCATTGTGAGATTTAGAATTGAGAATTCGATCATTTCGTTTGCCCACGGCGGGGGTTCTTTGTAATCAGGGTGAGGGGAGTCCATACCCTTGGCAAGCAATGAATCTTTTAGTTGAAAGCGTATCAAAACTCTGGCTGTATGTGTGAGCCAGGAATTGTCTGCAAACAACTGGTAATCTTGTTGTAGGCGTCTGATAACTCTTTGTCTTAGATAGGAGTTTGTGGGTGCCTGCAGGACCTTGGAAAGGAACTGTGCTGCCATTAGATCTATTCATGGACGGTAAATCAGCTTCCATGAGGAGGTTGATGACCTTTGTCCACTTAGGTGCACCTAGAATTATCCTGGCTGCTTCGTTTTGAATTGTTTCCAGTTTTTCTTTTAATGTTATGCTGGAAGCAATGAGGGCGACAGATGCATAATCAATAAAAGGACGGAACGCATGCACATAGAATGCTCTTAGTACTTTGTGTCCTGCTCATATGTGCCTCCCTGTCATGACTTTCATGACTGACAGTCTTTCCTTGGTTCTGTCAAGCAGGTATTGGATCTCCTTTTTGAAAGTGAGTGTGTGTCCTATCCATACACCAAGGTATAGATATTCCTTCACCCATTCCAGATCCATACCCTGTATGGTGAGTTTTTTGTTTCTGACATTGGTTCTCAGTGCCATTGCTTTAGATTTTGCTGCTGATATTTTTAGACCCGTCCTACAACACTCTTCAGACACCAGGTTCAGACAACGCTGAGCTCTAGTAAGGCAGTGATTGCCAGAGGCTATGATTGCCAAGTCATCTGCATAAGAGATGATCTTGCATCCCTCTGGCAGGTGAATGTCGAGTATGTTGGACATGAGGGTATTAAACAGGGCTGGACTAAGAACCCCTCCCTGAGGAGTTCCATTTTCAAGTGGCATGTGCTGTGAGAGGTGGCCTTGAAATCTGACATTTGCTGATCTATTTTTAAAATAGTCAGCTATCCAGGCCAAGAGTCTGCCTTTGACTCCTTTGTGGATTAGGGTCTCTTGAATGGCAAGTGGACTTGCCAACTCAAAAGCCTTCTCCAGGTCAAGGAAGACAACCACGGCGGGCGAGGTGCAGATTGTGCTTAAGAGTGTGGAAATGCTATGAGCAGTGCTTTTACCCCTTGTGAACCCGTGCAGGTGTTCATGGGGGGGACCCGTTTTCCATTGCAGCCTGTTGAGTACCATCTTTTCAGCTGTTTTACCCAGGCAGCTGAGAAGAGAGATGGGACGGTACTTGCCAGGCTCCTTTGGCTTTGGGATGGGAACTACTGTGGCTTGTTTCCAGCTCTGGGGCACCGTGGCTGTTTGCCAGGATTTGTTGATAACCTGCAAGAATGCAAGTTCTCCTGCAAGGCCTAGATGCGAAATGATGGGGTGAGAGATCCCATCAGATCCCGGTGCTGACCCAGAACTGGATTTGTATGATTTTCTTAGTTCCCTAAGAGAGAACAAGGCAGCTGTTTCATCAGCTTCGAGTCTTTCTGGATTTAAGTTTTGTTGTTTTTCTCTCATCATTGGAGGCAGATTGTTGGTGCTGGTTCTGGCAGAGAACTCAAGCACCAATCTGTTAGCCTCTGATTGTGGGTCATGATGAGTGCATTTCGGGGCTTGGCGGTTTGTCGCTTGCCTGACCCGTTTCCACAACTCTGTAAGGCTGGTCTGGTGCCCAAAAGACTGGCACCATTCTAGCCATTTTTCCTGCCTTACTCTGTTGGCAGTTTCCTTGGCATCCACAACAGCTTCCCTCAACAGGACCAGATTGTTGGGAGATCTTTGCCGTCGGAAGTTTTTTCTGCACATATTAACCCTGTGGTTGACCTCTTTGATCTCGTCATTATAGTACCAGGCGTCTTTGTGAGTTCTGGACCATGGTCGAGTTTTGGGAATGGTTTGTGAGGCTGCCTGGTTTATGGCCTGGATTAGCCTTGCCTCTAGCACATCCACGTTTTCATTGTTGTTATTGGGTTCATTGTCTTTCAGACATCGAGCCAAGCCTTCTTGGAAGGCAAACCAATTGGCCTTGTCAGTTTTCCATTTAGGAATGTGATGTGGTCTTTGGGCTGGACCTACACCCATTAGTGTGGTGACTATGCCGTAGTGATCACTAGTAACCGTATCATCGACACCACCGAATTCTCTCCACAATTGTTGCAGTGGCAAAGGTGAGGTCTAGGACCCCTCCCTTCACATGCGTTGGTTCTTTGGTGTTGAGAAGAGCGATCTCAGGGAATGTCTCAAGCACTCAAGCTATGTGAATGCCTGCCGCGTTCGGCCTTTTGCGGGGATTCAGCATGGCCATGTGTGCATTGAAGTCTCCCCCTATGATCACTCGGTCTTGTGCTGCAGTACCACAGACCTGGTTTAGATCTAAGCTCTCACACAGTGGTTTGCTATAAATATTGTATATTTTTATAGAGCCGCCAGGTAGCTGAATCTCAACAGCAAGAGATTCAACACCATCTCCACAGTGCGGCGGATTCGCTATTAAGGAGCAAGGGACAGCTTCTTTTACCAGAGTCATTAGGCCTCTAGCACCATCCAGGTTTGGAGTGGTGAAGGCATGATATCCTGAGAAGCACACGGATCCCATTGTTAGTGTCTCCTGGAGCATGACGACGTCAATGCTCCTTGCTTGCACAATTGACTGATATTCCACTGCAGTATGCTTAGATTGTGAGCCATGATGGTTACTCAGTGTCACTTGCTTCAGCTTCAGATGCCCCAGTGCTGGTGGCATCAGATAAATACAGATCCTCGTTGATTGAGGATTGTACAACTTCCTCTAAGTCAGACACTCCGGTTAAGGCCTTACCGAGGGGTGTAGGGCCTAGGTTGGAAGTGTCACCTCGGGTCGGAGGACGAGACTTTGGCTGTACAGACTCGGCCTGCTGCACAGTTTCAGCCTGTCCTGACAGACTAGCTGGGGTTTTATGTAATGTTTCTCTTGAAGCTAGCCTGCCATCCGAGGATTTAGGGAGGGGAGCGCTGCTCGTTATCGGTTTGGAGGCTTCTAGCTTCCTTCCCTTCAGAGCTGCCACAGTTTGGGTCATAGCCGTCATGGCGACCTGCACTGCTTTCTCCGCCTCCTCACTGGTCCTCCCCAAGGCTGTTGCTACTGCAGAAACTACAGCACTCAACAGGAGAGTCATATCTTTCTCGTCAAAGAAAAGATTATCATCTACTGGGGGGACCATTGCTGTGGACTTTGAACCTTTTTCCCTTTGGTTCTTTTTTGTTGTTTTGCCACTAGCAAGCTTGGGGAATTCCTCTCTGTTAGAGGTATCCAATTTTCTCTGTGGGGGCGACTCCTTCCTCTTAGGAGGTCGGGGAGTCTTTTCTTTTTTGTTTTTGTTTTTGTTTTGGCCCCAGACATAAGTGCCTGGGGGCGCAGGGACAAAGTCAGGACGCTTTTTGGCTAGCTCCTGCTTTGTAATCACTGCCTGTTTCCTGACAGAGCAAGCCAGGCTCCAGGCATGATGTTTTTTGGCACAGTTTGGACACTTGGCTGTTGTGTCCTTCTGGCCATCTTTGTGTGCCTTTATACACACTTCTGTTTCGTGTGCCCCACTGCATACACCACATTTGGCTTTGGCCTTGCAGTTGGCCTGGTGATGCCCAAATTTCTGGCACGTGAAACACCTCAAGGGCTCTGGCACATATGTCCTGAGCTTGTATGAGCCCCAGTTACCCAGATCAAGGGTGGTGATTGGGGCTCCCTTGAGGATAACCAGGACTTGCCTGGTTGGAGACTTCCCTTTGGTCATGCGGGAAGCCTCCACCACTTGTGGGAGAGACGTGATCACCTCCACGTCGAACCCTAGTGGAAAGCTAAGTAACACCATCTTGGACTTTTTCTCTTGGGAGGTCAATGGTGAGATACACTTTCCTCCCATCTTTTAACACCTTGATTTCCTGCAGGAAGTTCATGGTGGCTTTGTCTTTGGGGGCAATGATCATGCCCTCATCTCTGGAGATTCGGATTGATAATCTTACATTTCTTTCCTTCTCCAATGCCCTTACCAGCTGGTATGCATTGTCGAAGTCTCTATTTTTTTTTTTTTTTTTTTTTTTGTTGGTACCTTAAACCGCGTTAGTCGACGTGGGATGTGTTCTGCCTCTTCTTCAGAGTCAGTTTCCACCCTTCGTCGCTTCACGCCTCCCCTTTACAGGGGTTTAAGGCCTTTGGAAGTGGGGGCAGCTGTTTTGACTGGTACAGCTGGAGCCCCTTCTTGACTGAGGGAGTTCAGGCTTCCCTCAGTCTGGTGTGCATGGACAGACTTTGTGGTTGGTGTTTCTGTCTTGTCCTTGCTCGGTTCAGCAGGCCGGACACGTTCGGCCTGCTTTTGGGTTTTCTTTCGCCCCCCTGCAGCCTTGAAAGGCTCCAGGGTGACTGCCATGGTCTGATTCATTTTGTGGTGGTCATTAGAGAGTTGGAAATAGATTGGTCCCCTTTCGGGGATTATCTTTATACCTCCTCTCTGGGTGAGGTCTTAAGAAGGGCCTCACAAAAAGCTCTGATCCCTACACTCGACCCTTCAGCACCACAGGACAGGAGATCCCCCTGGGTGGGCTGAACTCGGAGTTTTGGTGTGGTAAACGCTCTGCACCCCAACCCTGCTACAAGGGGGGTGTGATCACGTCACCGCAGCCCAGGCGAATGTTGGAAATCAACGTTTCCCGCAGGCCCAGGCTGCACCAGGAAGTCAGAAAGAGAGGGCAAGAGTTAGACACCGAAAAGTCGCCCTTGGTGCGTGGCCACAAACTATGTCCAGGACCAGAGGGTCCAGACCTGGTTTGTAACCTCGCTCTCCAAGGGAACGGTAGTGGGGCACTTACTACAAGAGAAGGCATGGCCAATTGTCGCGGCGAACCACGAGAAATTGGCGGAGCTCTCTGTGTAGTTTGTTGTCAAAGAGTATCGAAATCAAGCTCAAGTCTGGAGGCTTTAGCTCTGGAGGATCACGCCAAGTGAGTGACAATAATGCCTCGCCAATTGGGTGATCTCTCTCTGCACACCACAGGAGAGAGGGCCTGTGAGGTGCGTTTCGTACATGTACATTTTATATAATTCTTAACACAATGTATGTGCTGCTACATATAGTGAGTGTATTTTAGTCAGGATTTCCTGCTTCCGGTTTCCTTTAATGATATGCATCCCCAACTGGGATAATTATAAGTATCAGGTATCTGGCGATGGTTATCTGAGGTATGGTACACGATTCTCGGCCTTATGACAAGGTCACAAGGTTGATTTTGGCTTGGAATTGAAGCACCCTGCAGAATGCTACTCCCTAAAACAAACAACGCAATGGAGAGAAGATGAAGCATGAAATTTGACATGACAGCCTCAGACAAAACGTAACTGATGTCTTTAAAGTATAGATGTTAGGTCCCAGGGGGATGGTATCGCAGGAAAGACGCGCAATTTTGGTCCTTATGAAATTGTCATAAGGTCGATTTTGGCTCGAAGTGGAGGCCTCTCACTGACTGCTAATCTCAAGTATTCAAGGGAATGATCTTGCTGACAGACTAGCTGAAAAGGGCAGGGGTATGCCCCCGACCTCCATGATTGTTAAACCAAGCCAAAGGAGACTGAGCCAAAATACCAAAGCTACAGCACATGCAGTTCTCCGGGGCGCACACAGAGAAAATACCACAAATTCGCTCGCTGCCAAGCGGTACTCAGATGCCACAGGCTATGAGCCTTTCCTCCAAATATAAAGAGGTACCGAAGTCATACCGCACAGATTTAGACTAAGTTATCCATGCGCTTGGCAAATTATTGATGACGTAGTTGTCAGGGAATGCAAGCATTGCGGCGAGCCTAACACCATCCTGTTACATCACTTGCAGAATTGTGAACACGCGCAATTTCTGAGACAGGGAACACGCACCACAAGAAATAGGCGCTATTATGGCCCTTTGGTCGATTTTGGCTTAAAAAGTAGCTCGCTGGCTGCTAATCCTCGAGTAAACACAAAACAATGGAAAAGCAGTTAACCATGACATACCAGGATCTGATACCAGTTGGCCGGTGGCTTCAATATCTAATTGCAGAAGCATAGCTTATTTTATAGTTACATGCACTAATTGAAACAATATAAACATGGTATAGAATCTGATTTAGATACCGCATTTATCACTAATTTGGTATATAACTAATATTGAAGCAATCGATTATGAATGTGCTGCTACATACAAAGTTTTAGTCAGGATTCCCTGCTTCCTGTTTCCGTTAATGGTATGCATCCCCAACTGGGATAATTATGGGTATCAGGTATCTGGCGATGGTTATCTGAGGTATGGTACACGATTCTCGGCCTTATGACAAGGTCACAAGGTTGATTTTGGCTTGGAGTTGAAGCACCCTGCTGATGGCTATTCCCCAAAACAAACACAACACAATGGAGAGGCGATGAAGCGTGAAATTTGACATGATAGCCTCAGACACAAAGTGATTGATGCTTTTAATGTAAGGTCAGCAGAGAGAATATCTTTTCTCATCATCAACTCATGCGATGTAATATTTTGTGCTATAGGAAAAGTATTAAGATGCTATTTTCGTTTTTTTTACATACATAACACATCCTGCTTAAGTCTATCTATCTATCTATCTATCTATCTATCTATATATATATATATATATATATATATATATATATTATAATAATAATAATAAATATAAATAAAATGCAGATTGCTACTTTGTTCCCTTCATATAGTTCACAATTTGCATTAAATCTAAACAGCACAGATACCATCATATTTATTTATACATTGTAAAACATTTCTTTTATAGCAATGCTTCATGTAAGTAAACATAATTTATTATTCCAAAGTTAAATGAATGAAAGTTATTGATATAAAGATCCAATTTAATGATAACATCCCACTCCCGTTAATGATATACATACGCTAGACCTCTTACTGTGATAAGTATAGGTGTCAGGTCCCAGGAAATGGTATCGCAGGAAAGGCGCACAATTTCTGTCCTTTTGAGATTGTCATAAGGTTGATTTAAGCTCGAAGTTGAGGCCTCCCATTGATAGCTAATCCCAAAGGTAAACTTAACACAATGGTAATGTGGTGAAGTGCAAAATCTGGCATGACAGGCGCAGCTACATAGTGATTGATGACTCTAAGGTCAGCAGAAATAGAGGAAATTGCCAATAGTTGAAATGCAATGAGCAGCAAATTCTGGCTACAGTGTCGGGTGCGTTTAGTACATGTACAGTTTATATCATTCTTAACACACTGGTACTGCAAGTAACAAAATCAAAGTTATTTATAGTATAATCAAATAACAAAGATTATTTATAACAATGAGTTTACTTATACATCCTCATAGGATATCAGCGCAGAGATTCTTAGATATTTGACGAAAATAAGTCATGCCTACAGTCTGAAATCAGTGCATCTTCCGTCAATGGATACTGGTTTTCATCCAGTCAAGTCGGCTTAAGTGCATGAATGTAGAACATAAAGGGAAAAAATCAGCAATGTGATTCCTGTTCGTGCCACTTTGTGTTGAGAGAAGAGCGGAAGCATCTCTTTAAAGCGTTTTCAAGTGCCCTGTATCGAGAACATCATAGGCCTTTAGCTATAGTTGAATTGAATATGTTTCCGCTGACTGGAAATCCTTAAGGGAATGCAATAAATAGGCGGCAAATTCTGAAATAATTTTTGGTACTCGGTTGTCAGGTCAGAAGCGGGATCAAAGATTGGTGGTTTGATCATTATTAGTTTGAAGTTTTTATAATCATTACTGACTTGACGATGATATTTGAAACCAATCTTAAGAACATTGCCTCATTAATGCTTCCTTAAGCACGACACAAAGTTCATTTCTATGTATGAACAAGTATGAACTAGTATGAACAAGTTTAAATTGCTGTGAGAGGCCATGCATAATCAAACATTATTTAAATACCTACTTGGATACACATACATTGTGTAAGTGTGTGCATGCATTTCTGTGTCTATAAATGCACCTATTAATATTCTGGGATTTTGTTTTGAATATGCAGCTGCAGTGTATTGGCTGTTTGGTCTGTTACTACCGACAGTGGCAATTATAGGTACCTGTTGATGGATATCTCAAGAAATATGCACTATTCTCGCCCCTATGACAACGCCCTACGGTCGATTTTGGCTCGAAAAGGAAGTATCCCGCTGGCTGCTAATCCTTGAGTAAACACAACACAATGAAGGGGTAGTGAACCATGAACATCCCAGGGTCTGATACCAGTTGGCCGATGGCTTTAAAGCCAGGTCAACAGGAAATTCGTAAAAATATATGATTTTCCGCTTTTTAATTCTATATTATCGGTTATATTTCATTGAAGAAGTATAGCTTCATTTATAGAGTTACATGTACTAATTGAGACAATATTAGGATTGTATACAATCTGAACTAGATACCGTATATCAATTTTTCTTTTTCACAAATTTTGTATAGTACTAATATTAAAACATTCGATTATGAATGTGCTGCTACATACAATGAGTGTATTTTAGTCAGGATTTCCTGCTTCTGGTTTCTGTTAATGGTATGTATCCCCAACTGGGATAATTATAGGTATCAGGTATCTAGCGATGGTTATCTGAGGTATGGTACATGATTCTCGGCCTTATGACAAGGTCACAAGGTTGATTTTGGCTTGGAATAGAAGCACCCTGCTGAAAGTTCTTCCCCAATATAAACACAAGACAATGGAGAGGCGATGAAGCATGAAATTTGACATGACATGACAGCCTCAGACACAACGTAACTGAGGTCTTTAAAGGTAAGGTCAGCAGAGAGAGGATTTCTTTTCTCATCTTTAAACTCGATATTAAGGTGACCTTGCTGACATCTAATGTGGTTAACATGCGCTGTAATTTTTGTGCTACAGGAAATGAATTTAAATGTTACTATCGTTTTTCTTTTCATGCATAACACATCCTGCTTGTTTATGTGTATATATAATATATATGATACATACATATAATATATATATATATATATATATATATATATATATATATATATATATGTATTATATTTATTAAATATATAATATATAATAAATAATAAATATAATATATATATGTGTGTGTGTGTGTGTCTGTACAAACCACAGATTTTGGTTTGAAATGAACTCGCAATTCCCTGAATACAATGAATGAATTTAAAAGAAACCCAAACTGCAGTAAGTAAGCTGTGTTAATAAACAAGTAGATTGCAACGTACAAATTGATTGCTACTTTGTTCCCTTTATATAAACAATTTGCATAAAATCTTAGCAGCACATATATTATATTTATTTATACAATTTAAAACAAATTTCTATTACAGCAATAATGTCTATAAATAATCATAATCATAGTTTATTATTCCGAAGTTAAATTAATGTAAGTTATTGATATGAAGATGCAATTTAATGGTCATCAGTTAAGAAATGGTATCGCAGGAAAGACGCGCGATTTTGGTCCTTATGAGATAGTCATAAGGTCGATTTTGGCTTGAAGTGGAGGCCTCCCAGTCACTGCTAATCTCAAAAGTAAACAGAACACAATGGTAATGTGGTAAAGTGTAAAATCTGACATGACAGGCGCAGCTACCTAGTGATTGATGACTCTAAGGTCAGCAGAAATGGAGGAAATTACAAATAGTGTAAATGTAATGAGCAGCAAATTATGGCCACAGTGTCGGGTGCGTTTCGTACATGTACATTTTATCTAATTCTTAACACAATGGATGTGGTGCTACATATAGTGAGTGTATTTTAGTCAGGATTTCCTATTTCCGGTTTCCTTTAATGATATGCATCCCCAACTGGGATAATTATATGTATCAGGTATCTGGCGATGGTTATCTGAGGTATGGTACACGATTCTCAGCCTTATGACAAGGTCACAAGGTTGATTTTGGCTTGGAATATAAGCACCCTCCTGGAAGCTTTTCCCCAAAACAAACACAACACAATGGAGAGGCGATGAAGCGTGAAAATTGACATGTCTTTAAAGGTAAAGTCAGCAGAGAGAGGATTTCTTTTCTCATCTTTAAACTCGATATTAAGGTCACCTTGCTGACATCTAATGTGGTTAACATGCGCTGTAATATTGTGTGCTATAGGAAATGATTTTAAAAGCTACTATCGTTTTTCTTTTCGTGCATAACACATCCTGCTTGTTTATGTGTACATATATAATATATATGATACATATTATATATATGTATATATATATATATATATATATATATATATATATATATATATATATATATAATGTATATACATAACATATATCATATATGATATATATATATATATATATATATATATATATATATATATATATATATATATGTAAATACATATACATAACATATATCATATATAATTAACATATATATACATACACACACACACACACACACATATGTGTGTGTGTGTGTGTGTATACAATCCGCAGATTTTGGGTTGAAATGAACTCGCAAATCCCTGGATAGTCAATGAATTTAGAAGAAACCAAAGCTGCAGTGTTAGGCAATGTCAAAAAACAAGTAGATTGCATCTTACAAATTGATTGCTACTTTGTTCCCTTCATATAGTCAACAATTTGCGTCAAATCTTAGCAGCACATATACTATATTTATTTATACAATTTAAAACAAATTTCTTTTGCAGCAATACTTTCTATAAAT
>NC_091574.1:16238465-16248091 GCF_042767895.1 Penaeus vannamei
ATTTCTGAGACAGGGAACACCCACCACAAGAAATACGCGCTATTATGGCCCTTTGGTCGATTTTGGCTTAAAAAGTAGCTCGCTGGCTGGCTGCTAATCCTCGAGTAAACACAAAACAATGGAAAAGCAGTTAACCATGACATACCAGGATCTGATACCAGTTGGCCGGTGGCTTCAATATCTAATTGCAGAAGCATAGCTTATTTTATAGTTACATGCACTAATTGACACAATATAAACATGGTATAGAATCTGATTTAGATACCGCATTTTTCACTAATTTGGTATATGACTAATATTGAAGCAATCGATTATGAATGTGCTGCTACATACAAAGTTTTAGTCAGGATTCCCTGCTTCCGGTTTCCGTTAATGGTATGCATCCCCAACTGGGATAATTATGGGTATCAGGTATCTGGCGATGGTTATCTGAGGTATGGTACACGATTCTCGGCCTTATGACAAGGTCACAAGGTTGATTTTGGCTTGGAGTTGAAGCACCCTGCTGAATGCTATTCCCCAAAACAAACACAACACAATAGAGAGGCGATACAGCTTGAAATTTGACATGATAGCCTCAGACACAAAGTGATTGATGCTTTTAAGATAAGGTCAGCAGAGAGAATATCTTTTCTCATCATTAACTCATGCGATGTAATATTTTGTGCTATAGGAAAATAATTAAGATGCTATTTTCGTTGTTTTTTTCATACATAACACATCCTGCATAAGGCTATATATATATATATATATATATATATATATATATATATATATATATATATATATATATATATATAATAATAATAATAATAATAATAATAATAATAATAATAATATTGCATTACATCTAAATAGCACAGATACCATCATATTTATTTATACATTGTAAAACATTTCTTTTATAGCAATGCTTCATATAAGTAAACATAATTTATTATTCCGAAGTTAAATTAATGTAAATTATTGATATAAAGATCCAATTTAATGATAACATCTCACTCCCGTTAATGATATACATACGCTAGACCCCTTCCTGTGATAGGTATAGGTGTCAGGTCCCAGGAAATGGTATCGCAGGAAAGGCGCACAATTTCTGTCCTTGTGAGATTGTCATAAGGTTGATTTAAGCTCGAAGTTGAGGCCTCCCACTGATAGCTAATCCCAAAGGTAAACTTAACACAATGGTAAAGTGGCGAAGTGTAAGATCTGACATGACAGGCGCAGCTACATAGTGATTGATGACTCTAAGGTCAGCAGAAATAGAGGAAATTGCCAATAGTTGAAATGCAATGAGCAGCAAATTCTGGCTACAGTGTCGGGTGCGTTTAGTATATGTACAGTTTATATCATTCTTAACACACTGGTACTGCAAGTAACAAAATCAAACTTATTTATAGTATAATCAAATAACAAAGATTATTTATAACAATGAGTTTACTTATACATCCTCATAGGATATCAGCGCAGAGATTCTTAGATATTTGACGAAAATAAGTCATGCCTACAGTCTGAAATCAGTGCATCTTCCGTCAATGTATACTGGTTTTCATCCAGTCAATGAAACGGCTTAAGTGCATGAATGTAGAACATAAAGGGAAAAAATCAGCAATGTGATTCCTGTTCGTGCCACTGTGTCTTGAGAGAAGAGTGGAAACATCTTTTTGAAGCGTTTTCAAGTGCCCTGTATCGAGAACTTCATAGGCCTTTAGCTATACTTGAATTGAATATGTTTCCGCTGACTGGAAATCCTTAAGGGAATGCAATAAATAGGCGGCAAATTCTGAAATAATTTTTGGTACTCGATTGTCAGGTCACAAGCGGGTTCAAAGATTGGTGGTTTGACGATGATATTTGAAACCAATCTTAAGAACATTGCCACATTAATGCTTCCTTAAGCACGACACAAAGTTCATTTCTATAGGCTACTATGAGCAAGTTTAAATTGCTATGAGAGGCCATGCATAATTAAACGTTATTTAAATACCTACTTGGATACACATACATTGTGTAAGTGTGTGCATGCATTTCTGTGTCTACAAATGCACCGATTGATATTCTGCGATTTTGTTATGAACATGCAGCTGCAGTGTATTGGCTGTTTGGTCTGTTACTACCGACAGTGACAATTATAGGTACCTGTTGATGGATATCTCAAGAAATATGCACTATTCTCGCCCCTATGACAACGCCCTACGGTCGATTTTGGCTCGAAAAGGAAGTATCCCGCTGGCTGCCAATCCTTGAGTAAACACAACACAATGAAGGGGTAGTGAACCATGAACATCCCAGGGTCTGATACCAGTTGGCCGATGGCTTTAAAGTTAGGTCAACAGAAAATTCGTAATATCTGATTTTTCCGCTTTTTAATTCCATATTATCCATTATATTTCATTGAAGAAGTATGGCTTAACATATACTAACTGAGACAATATAAGGATTGAATACAATCTGAACTAGATACCGTTTATCAATTTTTCTTTTTCACTAATTTGGTATAGAACTAATATTAAAACATTCGATTATGAATGTGCTGCTACATACAATGAGTGTATTTTAATCAGGATTTCCTGTTTCTGGATTCTGTTAATGGAATGTATTCCCAACTGGGATAATTATAGGTATCAGGTATCTGGCGATGGTTATATGAGGTATGGTACATGATTCTCGTCCTTATGACATCTTCACAAGGTTGATTTTGGATTGGAGTTGAAGCACCCTACTGAATGCTATTCCCCAAAACAAACACAACACAATGGAGAGGCGATGAAGCGTGAAATTTGACATGACAGCCTCAGGCACAATGTAAGTTAGGTCTTTAAAGGTAAGGTCAGCAGAGAGAGTTCAGATCAGTTCAGTTGGATTTGCGAAGTCATGCTTCGCCCGGGCCTTTTCTCTGGGGTGGCGCGGCCTGTGTTAACTATTTCTAGTTAACTCAAATGTTTTCTTTGAACTGCATGCTTACCGCGGTGGCTGGATTGCTAGCAAGCGATCCAGCTGCCATGGTGAAAGCATGTTGCACACCCTTTTTACCAGCCCGGCGGCTGTGGTGGGTGGTCCCTGTCTCAGAAATTGTGTGTGTACACAATTCTGCAAGTATTGTAACAGGGTGGCGTTAGGCTCGCCGCAGTGTTTACATGACCTCCCAGACTCACTGTCAATAATTTGCCAAGCGCATTGGTAACCTAGTCTTAGTCTGAATAGTATGACTTCGGTACCTCTTTTTGTGTTTGGAGGAAGGGCCAGTGGCTCATAGCCTGAAGCATCTGAGTACCACTTGGCAGCGAGCGATTTTGTGATGTTTTCTCTATGTGCTCCCCGGAGGACCGCACACGCTGTAGCTTTGGTACCTTGGCTCAGTCCCCTTCGGCTGGGTTTAACGATCATGGAGGATGGGGGCATACCCCTGCCCTTTTCGGCTAGTTTATCAGCAAGCTCGTTCCCTTGTATGCCTATGTGGCTTGGGACCCAGTTTATGATGATTCTTCTACCTTGACTAAGGATTCTTTGGGCTATGTATAATACTGTTGTCAAGAGGTAGATGTTATCTGGGGGCATGCTATGCTGTAAACTGTCAATAGTTGCTCTTGAATCTGTGTGAATGACAACGTGTCCTCCCCTCAGGGACGCGTGTGTCAATGCTTCCATGATCGCAACCGTTTCAGCCTGAAGCGTTGAGGCATTGTCAGTGACCCTAATGGATGCTGTGGTATCCTTTGTTGCAAAGCCGGCGCCTGCAGTATGGTTTATTGGATCCACGGATCCGTCCGTGTAGTAAGTTATACTACCCGGCGGAGTTATTTGTTCAATGACCCTTTGTGCTTGTGCCTTTAGGTTAGGCATGGAATATTGATCTTTTCTCATTGTGAGATTTAAAATTGAGAATTCGATCATTTCATTTGCCCACGGCGGGGGTTCTTTGTAGTCAGGGTGGGGGGAGTCCATACCCTTGGCAAGCAATAAATCTTTTAGTTGAAAGCGTATCAAAACTCTGGCTGTATGTGTGAGCCAGGAATTGTCTGCAAACAACTTATAGTCTTGTTGTAGGCGTCTGAGAACTCTTTGTCTTAAATAGGAGTTTGTGGGTGCCTGCAGGACCTTGGAAAGGAACTGTGCTGCCATTAGATCAATTCTAGTGTCCACGGACGGTAAATCAGTTTCCCATGAGGAGGTTGATGACCTTTGTCCACTTAGGTGCACCTAGAATGATCCTGGCTGCTTCGTTTTGTATTGTTTCCAGTTTTTCTTTTAATGTTGTGCTGGAAGCAATGAGGGCGACAGATGCATAGTCAATAATAGGACGGACAGCATGTACATAGAATGATCTTAGTACTTTGTGTCCTGCTCCTATGTGTCTCCCTGTCATGACTTTCATGACTGACAGTCTTTCCTTGGTTCTGTCAAGCAGATATTGGATCTCCTTTTTGAAAGTGAGTGTGTGTCCTATCCATACACCAAGGTATAGATAGTCCTTCACCCATTCCAGATCCATACCCTGTATGGTGAGTTTTTTGTTTCTGACATTGGTTCTCAGTGCCATTGCTTTGGATTTTGCTGCTGATATTTTTAGACCCGTCCTACAACACTCTTCAGACACCAGGTTCAGACAACGCTGAGCCCTAGTTAGGCAGTGGTTGCCAGAGGCTATGATTGCCAAGTCATCTGCATAAGAGATGATCTTGCATCCCTCTGGCAGGTGAATGTCGAGTATGTTGGACATGAGGGTATTAAACAGGGCTGGACTAAGAACCCCTCCCTGAGGAGTTCCATTTTCAAGTGGCATGTGCTGTGAGAGGTGGCCTTGAAATCTGACATTTGCTGATCTATTTTTAAAATAGTCAGCTATCCAGGCCAAGAGTCTGCCTTTGACTCCTTTGTGGATTAGGGTCTCTTGAATGGCAAGTGGACTTGCCAACTCAAAAGCCTTCTCCAGGTCAAGGAAGACAACCACGGCGGGCGAGGTGCAGATTGTGCTTAAGAGTGTGGAAATGCTATGAGCAGTGCTCTTACCCCTTGTGAACCCGTGCAGGTGTTCATGGGGGGGACCCGTTTTCCATTGGAGCCTGTTGAGTACCATCTTCTCAGCTGTTTTGCCCAGGCAGCTGAGAAGAGAGATGGGGCGGTACTTGCCAGGCTCCTTTGGCTTTGGGATGGGAACTATTGTGGCTTGTTTCCAGTTCTGGGGCACTGTGGCTGTTTGCCAGGATTTGTTGATAACCTGCAAGAATGCAAGTTCTCCTGCAAGGCCTAGATGAGAAATGATGGGGTGAGAGATCCCATCAGATCCCGGTGCTGACCCAGAACTGGATTTGTATGATTTTCTTAGTTCCCTAAGAGAGAACAAGGCATCTGCTTCATCAGCTTCGAGTGCCTTGTCTCTTATGAGAGCAAGTCTTTCTGGATTTAAGTTTTGTTGTTTTTCTCTCATCATTGGAGGCAGATTGTTGGTGCTGGTTCTGGCAGAGAACTCAAGCACCAATCTGTTAGCCTCTGATTGTGGGTCATGATGAGTGCATTTCGGGGCTTGGCGGCTTGTCGCTTGCCTGACCCGTTTCCACAGCTCTGTAAGGCTGGTCTGGTACCCAAAAGACTGGCACCATTCCAGCCATTTTTCCTGCCTTACTCTGTTGGCAGTTTCCTTGGCATCCACAACAGCTTCCCTCAGCAGGGCCAGGTTGTCGGGAGATCTTTGCCGTCGGAAGTTTTTTCTACACATATTAACCCTGTGGTTGACCTCTTTGATCTCGTCATTATAGTACCAGGCGTCTTTGTGAGTTCTGGACCATGGACGAGTTTTGGGAATGGTTTGTGAGGCTGCCTGGTTTATGGCCTGGATTAGCCTTGCCTCTAGCACATCCACATCTTCATTATCGTTATTGGGTACATTGTCTCTCAGACATCG
This sequence comes from Penaeus vannamei, assembly GCF_042767895.1. Lineage (NCBI taxonomy): Eukaryota > Metazoa > Arthropoda > Malacostraca > Decapoda > Penaeidae > Penaeus > Penaeus vannamei. The sequence goes on from NC_091574.1 coordinate 16,244,368, forward strand.
AGCCAAGCCTTCCTGGAAGGCAAACCAGTTGGCCTTGTCAGTTTTCCATTTAGGAATGTGATGTGGTCTTTGGGCTGGACCTGCATCCATTAGTGTGGTGACTATGCCGTAGTGATCACTAGTAACTGTATCATCAACACACCATCGAATTCTCTCCACCATTGTTGCAGTGGCAAAGGTGAGGTCTAGGACCCCTCCCTTCACATGCGTTGGTTCTTTGGTGTTGAGAAGAGCGATCTCAGGGAATGTCTCAAGCACTTCTGCTATGTGAATGCCTGCCGCGTTCGGCCTTTTGCGGGGATTCAGCATGGCCATGTGTGCATTGAAGTCTCCCCCTATGATCACTCGGTCTTGTGCTGCAGTAGCACAGACCTGGTTTAGATCTAAGCTCTCACACAGTGGTTTGCTATAAATATTGTATATTTTTATAGAGCCCCCAGGTAGCTGAATCTCAACAGCAAGAGATTCAACACCATCTCCACAGTGCGGCGGATTGGCTATTAAGGAGCAAGGGATAACTTCTTTTACCAGGGTCATCAGGCCTCTAGCACCATCCAGGTTTGGAGTGGTGAAGGCATGATATCCTGAGAAGCACACGGATTCCATTGTTAGTGTCTCCTGGAGCATGACGACGTCAATGCTCCTTGCTCGCACAATGGACTGGAGAAATGAGTTCTTGCTTTTATAGCTACAGATATTCCACTGCAGTATGCTTAGATTGTGTGCCATGATGGTTACTCAGTGTCACTTGCTTCATCTTCTGATGCCCCAGTGCTGGTGGCATCAGATAAATACAGATCCTCATTGATTGAGGATTGTACAACTTCCTCTAAGTCAGACACTCCGGTTAAGGCCTTACCAGGGGATGTAGGGCCTAGGTTGGAAGTGTCACCTTGGTTCGGAGGACGAGACTTTGGCTGTACAGACTCGGCCTGCTGCACAGTTTCAGTCTGTCCTGACAGACTAGCTGGGGTTTTATGTGATGTTTCTTTTTGAAGCTAGCCTGTCATCCGAGGATTTGGGGAGGGGAGCGCTGCTCGTTATCGGTTTGGAGGCTTCTAGCTTCCTTCCCTTCAGAGCTGCCACAGTTTGGGTCATAGCTGTCATGGCGACCTGCACTGCTTTCTCCGCCTCCTCACTGGTCCTCCCCAAGGCTGTTGCTACTGCAGAAACTACAGCACTCAACAGGAGAGTCATATCTTTCTCGTCAAAGAAAAGATTATCATCTACTGGGAGGACCATTGCTGTGGGCTTTGAACCTTTTTCCCTTTGGTTCTTTTTTGTGGTTTTGCCACTAGCAAGCTCGGGGAATTCCTCTCTGTTAGAGGTATCCAATTTTCTCTGTGTGGGCGACTCCTTCCTCTTAGGAGGTCGGGGAGTCTTCTCCTTTTTATTTTGTTTTTTGTTTTGACCCCAGACATGGGTACCTGGGGGCGCAGGGACAAAGTCGGGACGTTTTTTGGCTAACTCCTGCTTTTTAATCACTGCCTGTTTCCTGACAGAGCAAGCCAGACTCCAGGCATGATGTTTTTTGGCACAGTTTGGACACTTGGCTGTTGTGTCCTTCTGGCCATCTTTGTGTGCCTTAATACACACTTCCGTTTCATGTGCCTCGCTGCAAACACCACATTTGGCTTTGGCCTTGCAGTTGGCCTGGTGATGCCCGAATTTTTGGCACGTGAAACACCTCAAGGGCTCTGGCACATATGTCCTGAGCTTGTATGAGCCCCAGTTACCCAGATCAAGGGTGGTGATTGGGGCTCCCTTGAGGATAACAAGGACTTGTCTGGTTGGAGACTTCCCTTTGGTCATGCGGGAAGCTTCCACCACTTGTGGTAGAGACGTGATCACCTCCACGTCGAACCCTAGTGGAAAGCCAAGTAGCACCATCTTGGATTTTTTCTCTTGGGAGGTCAGTGGTGAGATACACACCTTCCTCCCATCTTTAAGCACCTTGATTTCCTGCAGGAAGTTCATGGTGGCTTTGTCTTTGGGGGCAATGATCATGCCCTCATCTCTGGAGATTCGGATTGATAATCTCACATTTCTTTCCTTCTCCAATGCCCTTACCAGCTGGTATGCATTGTCGAAGTCTTCAGGTTTTTTTGGTACCTTAAACCGCGTTAGTCGACTTGGGGTGTGTTCTGCCTCTTCATCAGAGTCAGTCTCCACCCTTCGTCGCTTCACGCCTCCCCTTTGCAGGGGTTTAAGGCCTTTGGAAGTGGGGGCAGCTGTTTTGGCTGGTACAGCTGGAGCCCCTTCTTGACTGAGGGAGTTCTGAGGGGAGTTCAGGCTTCCCTCAGTCTGGTGTGCAAGGACAGACTTTGTGTTTGGTGGTTCTGTCTTGTCCTTGCTCGGTTCAGCAGGCCGGACACGTTCGGCCTGCTTTTGGGTTTTCTTTCGCCCCCCTGCAGCCTTGAAAGGCTCCAGGGTGACTGCCATGGTCGGGTTCATTTTGTGGTCATTTAGAGAATTGGAAAGTGATTTCTCCCCTTTCGGGGGTTATCTTTATACCTCCTCTCTGGGTGAGGTCTGAAGAAGGGCCTCACAAAAAAAGCTCTGATCCCTACACTCGACCCTTCAGCACCACAGGACAGGAGATCCCCCTGGGTGGGCTGAACTTGGAGTTTTGGTGTGGTAAACGCTCTGCACCCCAATCCTGCTACAAGGGGGGTGTGATCACGTCACCGCAGCCCAGGCGAATGTTGGAAATCAACGTTTCCCGCAGGCCCAGGCTGCACCAGGAAATCAGAAAGAGAGGGCAAGAGTAAGACACCGAAAAGACGCCCTTGGTGCGTGGCCACAAACTATGTCCAGGACCAGAGGTTCCAGACCTGGTTTGAAACCTCGCTCTCCAAGGGAGCGGTAGTGGGGCACTTCCTACAAGAGAAGGCCTGGCCAATTGTCGCGGCGAACCACGAGAAATTGGCGGAGCTCTCTGTGTAGTTTGTTGTCAAATAATATCGTAATCAAGCTCTGGAGAATCACGCCAAGTGTGTGACAATAATGCCTCGCCAATTGGGTGAATTCTCCCTGCACACCACAGGAGAGAGGACCTGTAAGGTGTGTACACCACGAGGTGTGGAGAGGATTTTTTCTCATCTTTAACTGGATGTTATGGTCACCTTGCTGACATCTAATGTGGTTGACATGTGCTGTAATATTATATGTTACAGGCAATGGTTTTAAATGTTACTATCGTTTTTCTTTTCATGCATAACACATCCTGCTTGTTTATGCGTATATATAATAAATATGATACATAATATATATATATATATATATATATATATATATATATATATATATATATATATATATACATAACATATATTATATATATAATATATATATATACATATATACATAACATATATTATATATAATATATATATATATATATATATATATATATATATATATATATATATATATATATATATATATATATATATATATATATATATATATATATATGTGTGTGTCTGTACAAACCACAGATTTTAGTTCGAAATGAACTCGCAAATCCCTGAACCCAAGCTTGTTAATAAACAAGTAGATAGCAACATACAAATTGACTGCTATTTTGTTTCCTTCATATAGTCAACAATTTGTATGAATTCTTAGCAGAACATATACTATATTTATTTATACACTTTAAAGGAAATTTCTTTTACAGTAATACTTTATATAAATATTCATAGTTCATTATTCTACAGTTAAA
>NC_091574.1:16248591-16261091 GCF_042767895.1 Penaeus vannamei
CCATTAACGGAAACAGGAAGCAGGGAATCCTGACTAAAACTTTGTATGTAGCAGCACATTCATAATCGATTGCTTCAGTATTAGGTATATACTTAATTAGTGAAAATGCGGTATTTAGTTCAGATTGTATACAATGTTTATATTGTCTCAATTAGTAAATGTAGCTTTAAAACGAGCTATGCTTCTACAATTAGATATTGAAGCCACCGGCCAACTGGTATCAGATCCTGGTATGTCATGGTTAACTGCTTTTCCATTGTTTTGTGTTTACTCGAGGATTAGCAGCCAGCGAGCTACTTTTTAAGCCAAAATCGACCAAAGGGCCATAATAGCGCCTATTTCTTGTAGTGCGTATTCCCTGTCTCAGAAATTGCGCGTGTTCACAATTCTGCAAGTGATGTAACAGGATGGTGTTAGGCTCGCCGCAATGCTTGCATCCCCTGACAACTACGTCATCAATAATTTGCCAAGCGCATGGGTAACTTAGTCTAAATCTGTGCAGTATGACTTCGGTACCTCTTTATATTTGGAGGAAGGGCTCATATCCTGTGGCATCTGATTACCGCTTGGCAGCGAGCGAATTTGTGGTATTTTCTCTGTGTGCGCCCCGGAGAACTGCATGTGCTGTAGCTTTGGTATTTTGGCCCAGTCTCCTTTGGCTTGGTTTAACAATCATGGAGGTCGGGGGCATACCCCTGCCCTTTTCAGCTAGTCTGTCAGCAAGATCATTCCCTTGAATACTTGAGATTAGCAGTCAGTGAGAGGCCTCCACTTCGAGCCAAAATCGACCTTATGACAATTTCATAAGGACCAAAATTGCGCGTCTTTCCTGCGATACCATCCCCCTGGGACCTAACATCTATACTTTAAAGACATCAGTTACGTTGTGTCTGAGGCTGTCATGTCAAATTTCATGCTTCATCTTCTCTCCATTGCGTTGTTTGTTTTAGGGAGTAGCATTCTGCAGGGTGCTTCAATTCCAAGCCAAAATCAACCTTGTGACCTTGTCATAAGGCCGAGAATCGTGTACCATACCTCAGATAACCATCGCCAGATACCTGATACTTATAATTATCCCAGTTGGGGATGCATATCATTAAAGGAAACCGGAAGCAGGAAATAATGACTAAAATACACTCACTATATGTAGCAGCACATACATTGTGTTAAGAATTATATAAAATGTACATGTACGAAACGCACCTCACAGGCCCTCTCTCCTGTGGTGTGCAGAGAGAGATCACCCAATTGGCGAGGCATTATTGTCACTCACTTGGCGTGATCCTCCAGAGCTAAAGCCTCCAGACTTGAGCTTGATTTCGATACTCTTTGATAACAAACTACACAGAGAGCTCCGCCAATTTCTCGTGGTTCGCCGCGACAATTGGCCAGGCCTTCTCTTGTAGTAAGTGCCCCACTACCGCTCCCTTGGAGAGCGAGGTTACAAACCAGGTCTGGACCCTCTGGTCCTGGACATAGTTTGTGGCCACGCACCAAGGGCGACTTTTCGGTGTCTAACTCTTGCCCTCTCTTTCTGACTTCCTGGTGCAGCCTGGGCCTGCGGGAAACGTTGATTTCCAACATTCGCCTGGGCTGCAGTGACGTGATCACACCCCCCTTGTAGCAGGATTGGGGTGCAGAGCGTTTACCACACCAAAACTCCAAGTTCAGCCCACCCAGGGGGATCTCCTGTCCTGTGGTGCTGAAGGGTCGAGTGTAGGGATCAGAGCTTTTTGTGAGGCCCTTCTTAAGACCTCACCCAGAGAGGAGGTATAAAGATAATCCCCGAAAGGGGACCAATCTATTTCCAACTCTCTAATGACCACCACAAAATGAATCAGACCATGGCAGTCACCCTGGAGCCTTTCAAGGCTGCAGGGGGGCGAAAGAAAACCCAAAAGCAGGCCGAACGTGCCCGGCCTGCTGAACCGAGCAAGGACAAGACAGAAACACCAACCACAAAGTCTGTCCATGCACACCAGACTGAGGGAAGCCTGAACTCCCTCAGTCAAGAAGGGGCTCCAGCTGTACCAGTCAAAACAGCTGCCCCCACTTCCAAAGGCCTTAAACCCCTGTAAAGGGGAGGCGTGAAGCGACGAAGGGTGGAAACTGACTCTGATGAAGAGGCAGAACACATCCCACGTCGACTAACGCGGTTTAAGGTACCAAAAAAAAAAAAAAAAAAAAAAAAACTGAAGACTTCGACAATGCATACCAGCTGGTAAGGGCATTGGAGAAGGAAAGAAATGTAAGATTATCAATCCGAATCTCCAGAGATGAGGGCATGATCATTGCCCCCAAAGACAAAGCCACCATGAACTTCCTGCAGGAAATCAAGGTGTTAAAAGATGGGAGGAAAGTGTATCTCACCATTGACCTCCCAAGAGAAAAAGTCCAAGATGGTGTTACTTAGCTTTCCACTAGGGTTCGACGTGGAGGTGATCACGTCTCTCCCACAAGTGGTGGAGGCTTCCCGCATGACCAAAGGGAAGTCTCCAACCAGGCAAGTCCTGGTTATCCTCAAGGGAGCCCCAATCACCACCCTTGATCTGGGTAACTGGGGCTCATACAAGCTCAGGACATATGTGCCAGAGCCCTTGAGGTGTTTCACGTGCCAGAAATTTGGGCATCACCTGGCCAACTGCAAGGCCAAAGCCAAATGTGGTGTATGCAGCGAGGCACAGGAAACGGAAGTGTGTATTAAGGCACACAAAGATGGCCAGAAGGACACAACAGCCAAGTGTCCAAACTGTGCCAAAAAACATCATGCCTGGAGCCTGACTTGCTCTGTCAGGAAACAGGCAGTGATTAAAAAGCAGGAGCTAGCCAAAAAGCGTCCTGACATTGTCCCTGCGCCCCCAGGCACCTATGTCTGGGGCCAAAACAAAAACAAAATAAAAAAGAAAAGACTCCCCGACCTCCTAAGAGGAAGGAGTCGCCCCCACAGAGAAAATTGGATACCTCTAACAGAGAGGAATTCCCCGAGCTTGCTAGTGGCAAAACAACAAAAAAGAACCAAAGGGAAAAAGGTTCAAAGTCCACAGCAATGGTCCCCCCAGTAGATGATAATCTTTTCTTTGACGAGAAAGATATGACTCTCCTGTTGAGTGCTGTAGTTTCTGCAGTAGCAACAGCCTTGGGGAGGACCAGTGAGGAGGCGGAGAAAGCAGTGCAGGTCGCCATGACGGCTATGACCCAAACTGTGGCAGCTCTGAAGGGAAGGAAGCTAGAAGCCTCCTAACCAATAACGAGCAGCGCTCCCCTCCCTAAATCCTCGGATGGCAGGCTAGCTTCAAAAGAAACATTACATAAAACCCCAGCTAGTCTGTCAGGACAGACTGAAACTGTGCAGCAGGCCGAGTCTGTACAGCCAAAGTCTCGTCCTCCGACCCGAGGTGACACTTCCAACCTAGGCCCTACACCCCTCGGTAAGGCCTTAACCGGAGTGTCTGACTTAGAGGAAGTTGTACAATCCTCAATCAATGAGGATCTGTATTTATCTGATGCCACCAGCACTGGGGCATCTGAAGCTGAAGCAAGTGACACTGAGTAACCATCATGGCACACAATCTAAGCATACTGCAGTGGAATATCTGTAGCTATAAAAGCAAGAACTCCTTTCTCCAGTCGATTGTGCGAGCAAGGAGCATTGACGTCGTCATGCTCCAGGAGACTAACAATGGGATCCATGTGCTTCTCAGGATATCATGCCTTCACCACTCCAAACCTGGATGGTCTAAAGGCCTGATGACCCTGGTAAAAGAAGCTATCCCTTGCTCCTTAATAGCCAATCCGCCGCACTGTGGAGATGGTGTTGAATCTTTTGTTGTTGAGATTCAGCTACCTGGGGGCTCTATAAAAATATATAATATTTATAGCAAACCGCTGTGTGAGAGCTTAGATTTAAACCAGGTCTGTGCTACTGCAGCACAAGACCGAGTGATCATAGGGGGAGACTTCAATGCACACATGGCCATGCTGAATCCCCGCAAAAGGCCGAACGCGGCAGGCATTCACATAGCTTGAGTGCTTGAGACATTCCCTGAGATCGCTCTTCTCAACACCAAAGAACCAACGCATGTGAAGGGAGGGGTCCTAGACCTCACCTTTGCCACTGCAACAATTGTGGAGAGAATTCGGTGGTGTCGATGATACGGTTACTAGTGATCACTACGGCATAGTCACCACACTAATGGGTGTAGGTCCAGCCCAAAGACCACATCACATTCCTAAATGGAAAACTGACAAGGCCGACTGGTTTGCCTTCCAAGAAGGCTTGGCTCGATGTCTGAAAGACAATGAACCCAATAACAACAATGAAAACGTGGATGTGCTAGAGGCAAGGCTAATCCAGGCCATAAACCAGGCAGCCTCACAAACCATTCCCAAAACTCGACCATGGTCCAGAACTCACAAAGACGCCTGGTACTATAATGACGTGATCAAAGAGGTCAACCACAGGGTTAATATGTGCAGAAAAAACTTCCGACGGCAAAGATCTCCCAACAATCTGGTCCTGTTGAGGGAAGCTGTTGTGGATGCCAAGGAAACTGCCAACAGAGTAAGGCAGGAAAAATGGCTAGAATGGTGCCAGTCTTTTGGGCACCAGACCAGCCTTACAGAGTTGTGGAAACGGGTCAGGCAAGCGACAAACCGCCAAGCCCCGAAATGCACTCATCATGACCCACAATCAGAGGCTAACAGATTGGTGCTTGAGTTCTCTGCCAGAACCAGCACCAACAATCTGCCTCCAATGATGAGAGAAAAACAACAAAACTTAAATCCAGAAAGACTCGAAGCTGATGAAACAGCTGCCTTGTTCTCTCTTAGGGAACTAAGAAAATCATACAAATCCAGTTCTGGGTCAGCACCGGGATCTGATGGGATCTCTCACCCCATCATTTCGCATCTAGGCCTTGCAGGAGAACTTGCATTCTTGCAGGTTATCAACAAATCCTGGCAAACAGCCACGGTGCCCCAGAGCTGGAAATAGCCACAGTAGTTCCCATCCCAAAGCCAAAGGAGCCTGGCAAGTACCGTCCCATCTCTCTTCTCAGCTGCCTGGGTAAAACAGCTGAAAAGATGGTACTCAACAGGCTGCAATGGAAAACGGGTCCCCCCCATGAACACCTGCACGGGTTCACAAGGGGTAAAAGCACTGCTCATAGCATTTCCACACTCTTAAGCACAATCTGCACCTCGCCCGCCGTGGTTGTCTTCCTTGACCTGGAGAAGGCTTTTGAGTTGGCAAGTCCACTTGCCATTCAAGAGACCCTAATCCACAAAGGAGTCAAAGGCAGACTCTTGGCCTGGATAGCTGACTATTTTAAAAATAGATCAGCAAATGTCAGATTTCAAGGCCACCTCTCACAGCACATGCCACTTGAAAATGGAACTCCTCAGGGAGGGGTTCTTAGTCCAGCCCTGTTTAATACCCTCATGTCCAACATACTCGACATTCACCTGCCAGAGGGATGCAAGATCATCTCTTATGCAGATGACTTGGCAATCATAGCCTCTGGCAATCACTGCCTTACTAGAGCTCAGCGTTGTCTGAACCTGGTGTCTGAAGAGTGTTGTAGGACGGGTCTAAAAATATCAGCAGCAAAATCTAAAGCAATGGCACTGAGAACCAATGTCAGAAACAAAAAACTCACCATACAGGGTATGGATCTGGAATGGGTGAAGGAATATCTATACCTTGGTGTATGGATAGGACACACACTCACTTTCAAAAAGGAGATCCAATACCTGCTTGACAGAACCAAGGAAAGACTGTCAGTCATGAAAGTCATAACAGGGAGGCACATAGGAGCAGGACACAAAGTACTAAGATCATTCTAAGTACATGCTGTCCGTCCTATTATTGATTATGCATCTGTCGCCCTCATTGCTTCCAGCATAACATTAAAAGAAAAACTGGAAACAATACAAAACGAAGCAGCCAGGATAATTCTAGGTGCACCTAAGTGGACAAAGGTCATCAACCTCCTCATGGAAGCTGATTTACCGTCCATGAATAGATCTAATGGCAGCACAGTTCCTTTCCAAGGTCCTGCAGGCACCCACAAACTCCTATCTAAGACAAAGAGTTATCAGACGCCTACAACAAGATTACCAGTTGTTTGCAGACAATTCCTGGCTCACACATACAGCCAGAGTTTTGATACGCTTTCAACTAAAAGATTCATTGCTTGCCAAGGGTATGGACTCCCCTCACCCTGATTACAAAGAACCCCCGCCGTGGGCAAACGAAATGATCGAATTCTCAATTCTAAATCTCACAATGAGAAAAGATCAATATTCCATGCCTAGCCTAAAGGCACAAGCACAAAGGGTCATTGAACAAATAACTCCGCCGGGTAGTATAACTTACTACACGGACGGATCCGTGGATCCAATAAACCATACTGCAGGCGCCGGCTTTGCAACAAAGGATACCACAGCATCCATTAGGGTCACTGACAATGCCTCAACGCTTCAGGCTGAAACGGTTGCAATCATGGAAGCATTGACACACGCGTCCCTGAGGGAAGGGCACGTTGTCATTCATACAGATTCAAGAGCAACTATTGACAGCTTACAGCATAGCATGCCCCCAGATAACATCTACCTCTTGACAACAGTACTATACATAGCCCAAAGAATCCTTAGTCAAGGTAGAAGAATCATCATAAACTGGGTCCCAAGCCACATAGTCATACAAGGGAACGAGCTTGCTGATAAACTAGCCGAAAAGGGCAGGGGTATGCCCCCATCCTCCATGATCGTTAAACCCAGCCGAAGGGGACTGAGCCAAGGTACCAAAACTGCAGCGTGTGCGGTCCTCCGGGGAGCACATAGAGAAAACATCACAAAATCGCTCGCTGCCAAGTGGTACTCAGATGCTTCAGGTTATGAGCCACTGGCCCTTCCTCCAAATACAAAAAGAGGTACCGAAGTCATACTATTCAGACTAAGACTAGGTTACCAATGCGCTTGGCAAATTATTGACAGTGAGTCTGGGAGGTCATGTAAACACTGTGACGAGCCTAACGCCACCCTGTTACATTACTTGCAGAATTGTGTACACACACAATTTCTGAGGCAGGGACCACCCACCACAGCCGCCGGGCTGGTAAAAAGGGTGTGCAACATGCTTTCACCGTGGCAGCTGGATCGCTTGCTTGCAATCCAGCCACCGCGGTAAGCATACAATTCAAAGAAAACATCTGAGTTAACTAGAAATAGTTAACACAGTCCGGGCAACCCCAGAGAAAAGGCCCGGTTGAAGCATGACTTCGCAAATCTAACGGAACTGAACTGAAACGCACCCGACACTGTGGCTATAATTTGCTGCTCATTACATTTAAACTATTTGTAATTTCCTCCATTTCTGCTGACCTTAGAGTCATCAATCACTAGGTAGCTGCGCCTGTCATGTCAGATTTTACACTTCACCACATCACCATTGTATTCTGTTTACCTTTGAGATTAGCAGTGACTGGGAGGCCTCAACTTCGAGGCAAAATCGACCTTATGACGATCTCATAAGGACCAAAATCGCGCGTCTTTCCTGCGATACCATCTCCTGGGACGTGACATCTATACTTACCGCAGTAGGAGGTCTAGTGTATGTATATCCATTAACGGGAGTAGGATTTTACATTTCTTAACTGATGACCATTAAATTGCATCCTCATATCAATAACTTACATTAATTTAACTTCGGAATAATAAACTACGATTATGATTATTTATAGACATTATTGCTGTAATAGAAATTTGTTTTAAATTGTAGAAATAAATATAATACATGTGCTGCTAAGATTTTATGCAAATTGTTTATATGAAGGGAACAAAGTAGCAATCAATTTGTAGGTTGCAATCTACTTGTTTATTAACGCAGCTTACTTACTGCAGTTTGGGTTTCTTTTAAATTCATTCATTGTATTCAGGGATTTGCGAGTTCATTTCAAACCAAAATCTGTGGTTTGTACATATAATATATATATATATATATATATATATATATATATATATATATATATATATATATATATTATAATTTATTATATATTATATATTTATTAAATATAATACATATTATGTATAAATAAATAAATATGTATATATATAATATATATATATATTATGTATATATATATATATATATATATATATATATATATATATATATATATATATATATTATGTAATATATATATATATATTATGTATATATATATTTATATATTATGTATATATATATATATATATATATATATATTATGTATATATATATATTATGTATATATATATATATATATATATATATATATATATATTATGTATATATATATATATATTATGTATATATATATATATATATATATATATATATATATATATATATATATATATATATATATATTATATGTATCATATATATTATATATACACATAAACAAGCAGGATGTATTATGCATGAAAAGAAAAGCGATGGTAACATTTAAATTCATTTTTTGTAGCACAAAATATTACAGCGCATGTTAAGCACATTAGATGTCAGTAAGATGACCATAACATCGAGTTAAAGATGAGAAAAAATCCTCTCTCTGCTGACCTTACCTTTAAAGACCTCAGTTTGGTGTGTCTGAGGCTGTCATGTCATGTCAAATGTCACGCTTCATCGCCTCTCCATTGTGTTGTGTTTGTTTGGGGGAAGAACTTTCAGCAGGGTCCTTCTATTCGAAGCCAAAATCAACCTTGTGACCTTGTCATAAGGCCGAGAATCGTGTACCATACCTCAGATAACCATCGCATGATACCTGATACCTATAATTATCCCAGTTGGGGATACATACCATTAATAGAATCCAGAAGCAGGAAATCCTGATTAAAATACACCCATTGTATGTAGCAGCACATTCAGAATCTAATGTTTTGATATTAGTTCTATACCAAATTAGTGAAAAAGAGAAATTGATATACGGTATCTAGTTCAGATTGTATACAATCCTTATATTGTCTCAATTAGTACTTTTAAATCTATACATTAAGCTATACTCCTTCAATGAAATATAACCGATAGTATGGAATTGAAAAGCGGAAAAATAAGATATTACGAATTTTCTGTTGACCTAACTTTAAAGCCATCGACCAACTGGTATCAGACCCTGGGATGTTCATGGTTCACTACCCCTTCATTGTGTTGTGTTTACTCAAGGATTAGCAGCCAGCGGGATACTTCCTTTTCGAGCCAAAATCGACCGTAGGGCGTTGTCATAGGGGCGAGAATAGTGCATATTTCTTGAGATATCCATCAACAGGTCCCTATAATTGTCACTGTCGGTAGTAACAGACCAAACAGCCAATACACTGCAGCTGCATATTCATAACAAAATCCCAGAATACCAATCGGTGCATTTATAGACACAGAAATGCATGCACACACTTACACAATGTATGTGTATCCAAGTAGGAATATAAATAACGTTTAATTATGCATGGCATCTCACAGCAATTTAAACGCTCATAGTAGCCTATAGAAATCAACTTTGTGTCGTGCTTCAGGAAGCATTAATGAGGCAATGTTCTTAAGATTGGTTTCAAATATCATCGTCAGGTCAGTGATAATTATGAAGAAAAGGAAGCTTCAAACTAATAATGATCATAACACCAATCTTTGAACTCGCTTGTGACCTGACAACCGAGTTCCAAAATCATTTCAGAATTTGCCGCCTATTTATTGCATTCCCTTAAGGATTTCCAGTCAGCGGAAACATATTCAATTCAAGTATAGCTAAAGGCCTATGAAGTTCTCGATATAGGGCACTTGAAAACGCTTTAAAGAGATGCTTCCGCTCTTCTCTCAACACAAAGTGGCACGAACAGGAATCACATTGCTGATTTTTTCCCTTTATGTTCTACATTCATGCACTTAAGCCGTTTCATTGACTGGATGAAAACCAGTATCCATTGACGGAAGATGCACTGATTTCAGACTATAGGCACGACTTATTTTCGTCAAATATCTAAGAATCTGCGCTGATATCCTATGAGGATGTATAAGTAAACTCATTGTTATAAATCATCTTTGTTATTTGATTATACTATAAATAACTATTATTTTGTTACTCGCGGTACCGTGTTAAGAAAGATATAAACTGTTCATTTACTAAACGTATACAACATTCTGGCCATAATTTCTTGTTCACTGCATTTAAACTATTGGTAATTTCTTCTAATTCTGCTGACATTATAGTCATCAATCACTAGGTAGCTGCGCCTGTCACGTCAGATTTTACACTTCAACACATTACCATTGTTTGAAGTTTACCTTTGAGATTAGCTGTCAGTGGGAGGCCTCCACTTCGGGCCAAAATCGACCTTATGACGATCTTATAAAGACCAAAATTGCGCGTCTTTCCTGCAATACTATCTCCTGGGACCTGACACCTATACTTATCACAGGGGTTTAGCGTATGAATATCATTAACGGAAGTGGGATGTTATACTTGACATGATAATTAAATTGCATCTTCACATGAATAATTTGCATTGATTTAATTTAGGAAGAATAAACTATAATTATGATAATTTATTTTGAGTATTGCTATAAAAGAAATTAAATTTAAATTGTATAAATAAATATGATGGTATCTGTGCTGCTTAGATTTCATGCACATTGTTGACTGTGTGAAGTGCACCAAGTAGGCACACACACACACACACACACACACACACACACACACACACACACACACACACACACACACACACACACACACACACACACACACACACACACATGTATATATATAGATATGCATATATATACATATATAAAATGCGTAATTGTGTGCGTATATATGTATGTATGTATCTATATAGGTATACACATTCGTGTGTGTATGTATGTATATGTATATATATATATATATATATATATATATATATATATATATATATATATATATATATATATATATATATATATATATATGTATATATATAGATATATGTATATATACATATATATACATATGTGTATATATATATATATGTATGTATATATATATATATATACATATATACATATATGTATATATATATATACATATATATATATATATATATATATATATATATATATATATATATATATATATATATTTATATATTTATATATACACATATATATAATATATTTTGTGTTTGTACACCTACACAATATATATATATATATATATATATATATATATATATATATATATATATATATATATGTGTGTGTGTGTGTGTGTGTGTGTGTGTGTGTGTGTGTGTGTGTGTGTGTGTTTCATCTCTTTACTATGCTTGTTTTCACAGGATGATGATTTTAATCGCGCTGCTCTCATTAGAAAAATAAAGTTTGTTAGGCAGACTAACACTTGTCTGTATTCTATCTTATATAATTTATCATAAACCATAATGTATGTATGTATATATATGTGTGTGTGTGCATATATATACATATATGTATATATACATACATATATATATATATATATATATATATATATATATATATATATATATATATATATATATATAATTTATGGAATGAATTTTATATATATATATATAAATTTATTTATATATATATAATTTATGGAATGAATTATATATATATATGTATATATATATATATATATATATATATATATATATATATATATATATATATATATATATATATAATGTGATAAATTATATAAGACGGAATACAAACAAGTGTTCAGGCCTTTTTTGTAGCATCCCGAATCTCCAAAAACTTTGAAACATGTTAGATGTTGTATTATGGTCCCTACAAAACACCATTACAGGTTAGCACTGACATACAAACTCCCCGGAGATGATGTGATATAGAAAACTAGAAATGAACAGATTCCTATTCTCTTGACTTGGGGACGTCTTGAGTAAATGTTAACAATTTTCTTTCTAATTCTAAATGGTTTATGTAATACATTTTTGTAATACTAATACTACGAATAATAATACAGGAATATAGTTTTATTTCAACGCATTCAGCGTAATGATCCTTAGTTACTTTCAGATTCCCCAGTAGCTTAACAAATGGCATACAATGGTAACAATATACAGCATTCCTATGTCTTCTTTTGCTAAATATTTCAGTATCAAGGTATATAATATAGATTTATGGATTTTCGGTTAGATTTCAAGAACCTTTCCATTGCACACTAATCTCTAAGGACCCAGCGGATTGAATATTTCCCAAAATCAAAATCGGTCCATATTATTTACGGCAGACGGCAATAATGTAAGGAAATCAGGGGCTACTTGACTTTATTCATGAACATTGTTAGAATTGATGACAATATACTTTGCCATGATGATAAAATGGTTTAGAATAAACCAGTAATTGTCAGAACAAAGCTATACTCTTAATAACTTCAGCGAATAACGTTGATTTTGCCATGTCCCCGGCGTATGTATCAATGTTGTTATTCTCTCTT
>NC_091574.1:16288591-16303591 GCF_042767895.1 Penaeus vannamei
GTCAATTATCACTAGACCAAAACCATCTGGGTAAGACTATTTGTGTTTGTTTTACACTTTTAATCAGTTACAACCCGAGTCTGTTACTTCTACCATTATTAATAGTAAAATGGGCAAATCTTTATAGTAGGACCGCAATTAGTAATACCAAAAACAACAGCAACATATGAATAACACAAAAAGATGTCTCAGGGTGAAAGAATTAACCGTCTGCGTTTAAAGAAGAGGTCATAATCAAAGATTACAAAAGTCTCGAAAATGCATTTCTCCATAGCTGGGGGCTTACTGCACTGGTTCCAACCCTTGGTCGCAATCTAAATGAGGGTCAGCAGGGTTTTTCTTTGAGTCGCCAGAGGGTCGTAAAAGAATAAAAGAATCCATAGCATGTTATGTTAGTAAAAGTTTGTTTTTTATTGATACTTTTTTATTGCAATTCAGTGTATTGGTAATATGAACATAAAAGTAGAGAATAACGTAATATACAGCTACAAGTTATCAACCACGAAAATGATTGGATATATTACATGTTCACACATTTAGGGTCGCTAGCCCAGGCAAAGACGGTCTTTAGGGTCGCACCCGAAAAGGTTTTGGGAAACACTAGTATTCTGTGTGTGCTCACACTCTCTCTCTCTCACTCTCTCTCTCACTCACTCACACACACACACACACACACACACACACACACACACACACACACACACACACACACACACACACACACACATGCGAGTACTAGCTGAACAAACCTGGTCAACTCATCAATTATCGTCAGTACATATCGGTCTCTATTCCTCGCTGTTGCGAGTTTTACGAAATCAATGGACATGTGCTCAAACAGCTTCATCGCTAAAGGGTTTGCTGCTAGAGACGTTTCCCTCGTAAAATAGCTTTTCGACGCTGGCACGTTGGACAGGACTGTACATACTTCCTACAAAATTGTAATAAATTTGGAAACCAGTAGAAATCGATAAGCTTCTTGTATGTTCTGAACATGCCAGGATGACCAGCTTTACTATTATGTACAATTTTCATGGCCGCTGCCCTTTAGGTGGTAAAACAAGTTGACTTACAAGTCCGGTGGGCAGTTCTCACACGTGATAAAGGACACCTTTAACTTCAAACTGATCTAAGGATGCGCGGATTTTAACACGTGGAAGTCCTTTACCTTCCACAAATTCCATTAACCCCCTACACAAAGGGTTTTCTAAATGAAGCATTCTGAACTGAACGCATGAACATTAAATGTACGAACACTTACAATTGCAAGTGCCTTGCTGTCTGTACCGAGTCTCTGGGCTTTTCATTTTCAAATACGCTATGGCATGAGGTTTCCCATCAAGACGTTGCATCAGGCACACGCCTATAGTAACATTCCAAGCATCCGTGTGAATTTCGAAAGGGAGCTGAAAAACTGGTCTACATAGCACAGGAGCTGAAATTGAGGCTCTCTTTAGGTTTCTGAGGGCATTATTTTCTTCCTCTCCCCATTTGAATGTCTTGTCCTTTCTTAAGAGTGGCATTAACGGTGCTGCTATCGTAGTGTAGCCAGCCGTGTGGCGACAAAAAACCCGTGGTGTCGACATATTAGCTATTGCAGCAACTTTTTCGGGGTCTGGGGCAACTCCATTAGCCGACACAATAAACCCTAACAACATAAGCTCATTCAAGGCAAACTGACACTTATTCAAATTCAATTTGAACCCTGCCTGTTCTAGTAACTTTAAGGTTTCCTTTAAATGCTTCAAGTGCACATGCAAGTTTCGTGAGTAAATCACTACGTCATCTAAATATGCCAATGTGTGCCAACCTAGTACAGGTGGCAATACGAAATTAATCATTCGCTGATAGGTTGCACCAGGGGTTTTCAAGCCTGATGGTATGCGGTGGAACTGCCATAAATTCGCCCCGTCCGAAAACGCTGTCTTTAGACGATCATCAGGATTTAGTTCACTTAACCATCGAGAACGGTAAATATACTATTGTGCCTAAGTTCATCAATCAATTCTTCCATTCGAGGTAGAGGGTACGAGTCAAATTTTAATTTTAAAGTTCAACTGTCTGAAATCACTACTAAAATGATAACTATTGGATGTTTCTCTTCCTAAAACTATAGGAGATATCCGAGGTGATGTGGAGGGTTTAATTACTTTACTTCTGAGCATATTTTGACACCCATCTTTAATGGTTTCCTTAGCTGTGTGTGGAAGTCTTCACTGTCTTGTCCCTATGGGCGTGGTATCACCCGTGAGGATATAGTGATAAATTCCTGGTACTGCACCAAGGTCGCTTTTTTCTCCATACAGATCTCATACAGATCTCAACATCTGTTGTTGACTTTGCTTAAAACCATGTCTGCAAGCAACCTTACGCTCTTGTCACTGGGGTTTATAGCCAATACACGTACAACTTTACGAGTGGCCTTAACAAGGGATCGAGGAACTAATACTTCATTGACTTTGCCAGACTGAGGGGGTATTATAGTAGTTTCTCTGATTCTGTCAGAGGAATCTTTTAAACTGAACAAATCTTTCACGTTCCCAATTTGAAATGTCGATTTCCCATGCACAAAAGCGACACCGTGATGGCTTATCAGTGTAAGTGACGTTAAGTGGCTCGTTATTAAGGATTAAATGCTATGCTAGGTGAGAATGTATGGTTAAAATTGAACTCGAATCTACGCAAAAAATCTATGCCAATTAGCATATCTCCCAGGAATGGACAAGAATTTGTTTCAATAAATCTATGAACTCTCAACTTTGGGGATATTCTGACCACAAAATCCCTTTCCTCCACAGTATCTAGCAATACACCCGTTACACCAACGAGAGGTCTGTCTGGCTTTCCTAGCCCTCGACGCAAACTTGAGTGATCTTAATGCTGTGTTCTTTACACTTCCGGTATCAATAAAGCAGTCGAGTTCCTTCCCGCCTACTTAAGGGTGATAATCGGTCTCCCTTAGTAATTGTTTAGCGTACGGTCAGCTATACTTATATGATTGTGACAAGTGGGCCAAGAGGGTGCGAGGCTTGGCCTTGTCAGCTTTCATGAAAGGGACAATCGATTCTTCTATGGTCTGGTCTGTGATTGCAATAATAGCATACATTACCTTACAGTTGACGGTTGTATGGCCTTGAGCGCAATGGAAAAAGCAGTATGGCACGGGTTTGGTGCCGGTTGGCACGTTCTGTGTTGCAGCTATAAGTAATGGTTCACGTGGGTTATGATAGGGCACTCGCGACCCTTGCGACGTAAGTTTGTTAGCTTTACTAATGATTTCGTCAAGGTGGGACTCTTTTCACTAACAAATCTGCAATGTCACCAGGCAAACCGGTCATGATGATTCTTCTAATCAGCACAATAGGGTCGCCTGTTTCTACTGAGTACTCCCTTATACCCATATAAACTAATCCTTCGATTTCCAGAAGAAAGTCTTGGGTAGTCTGTCTCGGTTTCCTAGAGTTCTGCTGTAAATTGCTGAATAAATCACTACTATTACCCATACCTTTGAATTTCTGTCGTAGCGAAGCTTTGAAACAAGCTCAATTGTATTATCTTGAATGCTGGCGAATTAATGATAAGATCTAATGTCCCCTTACAGTATGTTCGAGCAAGACACATTCTTACTTCGTCCGCGTCGTCGGGAGTTACCAGTTTAATACGGAACCACGTTTCCAGGTCCCTATTACGTGACAATAGCTTTCTGCTCGAGAGGTGCTTTACCATTTTGGAGAACACTTCCGTTCTCTCTCTCGGGTGTTATTCTAGAACTGACATTTTCTGTGTTACCTCGGCTTACAAACAAGTTCGACATGGCGTACAGTGGGTGATTAATTGCTTCATTTCCATTTCACCATTTCTTTTACTTCTTTCATACCTTCTTTTGCTTCATTCATTCCCTCACGTGCTTCACTCATTCCAGCACACATTGCACTCATGTCCATATATGCTTCACTCATACACTTTCTTAAGTCATTCATACCAGAGCGTGTCTTGTGTAGACTCGTAACACACTCACATAATTGCGAACTTCCTACATCCACCATTG
This sequence comes from Penaeus vannamei, assembly GCF_042767895.1. Lineage (NCBI taxonomy): Eukaryota > Metazoa > Arthropoda > Malacostraca > Decapoda > Penaeidae > Penaeus > Penaeus vannamei. Next base: position 16,292,640 of record NC_091574.1, read on the forward strand.
CACCTGTTTGTGCTCCTTCCGTATCTTCTGTATCATCAAAGTCGTCCACATTCATTTCCTTCACCGTATCATCCTCACAGGGTTCAGTTGTGGCACTTACTAATTTGATTTTTATCCTTACTGCATCTCATATCCATTTTGGTTGCAGCATTACAATTAATTTGCCAGATAAACAAACGTCATTCACTACTTGCGGCCACTTTGTTATGCGGTCATGCAAAATCTACGTCAAAGAAGCTTCATAGTCTTACATTACGTTACCTTACCTTAACTTGCTTACATTCAAGTAGTACACTTCAATTTCACTTAACTTCACAATAATGCCTCTTCATTGCACATAATACAAGTAATGAAATATAAACATTTCATACTATACATGGACTACATGAATATGACAGTGGAAAACAGAGCAAACAAAAGCGAACAAAACTATACATCATATGATCGCCTTATAGAAGATTATACACTTTAATATAATATCGACAGGTTATATCTATCCTAAGTGCAATAATACATAAGCAACCGAGTAAGTGTCTGCGATATTTTTTCTAAAAATTTCCTTGGCCCGTATACTGTCGGAGTGCTGAGCGTGAGCGTCGTGATGAATTAAGAAAAAAAAAAGATCTTTAAACAAATCCCACCGCCATCTGCACCAGTTTTATACATGTCGTTGTAGCGTTTCCAATGAGATTTTGTCCACATGCATGGGTAACTTAAATAAACTGACAAATTTGGTGGCCGCCACCACAGGACTGCATGCCCAGAACATTGCTAATTAAAACGGCGATTTTAGCCGATTCTTTTCGAGGCATCAGTTCTCCAGCAAATTTTAAATTTCAAAAGGGGATATTCGAGATAACTCTTAATTGTATTGTCAAAACAAAGAAAAATAAAGGACATGCAAAATTAAATAAGACGTGCATTACAAGAAACCCAAGCAACAAATAATTACACACATGCAAACATAAAGAAAAATTAAATGAAATATACAAGACACCATTCGCGATAGTCACTGTACCATTCACGATCGCAGTATAACTGAACCGCGCACAACCACTGTTCAGATTTTCACGCAAGGTCACTGATTCCACGAGATCACAGAACACACGCAATTAAGGTTACCGAGCACATGGGAGTTTGGCACACACACGGGATAGCGACTTGATATCTTAGAGATCCACTGTCAAGATGTCTTCTCTTCAGTCTCAGCCAGTCTGCCGGCACCGTCACCTTGCCCGGCCTCCTCGTATCCTGGCGGCAAAGTCACCCGCAAGAGGGATCGTTACCCTCAATTGCCACCTGGTCGTTCGGCAAGTTTGGAGGTGATTCGGTAGTTATAGCGCTTCGCGACGGCGTCCGAAGCGGGGTCACACACGGTTATCTCCCATTCACGGTGTCCGAAGACAATGGCAGACAGGAAGACGAAGATGGAGAAAACGGGCGAAAGGATGGGGAATCAAGGAGACAGGTGGTCGCAAGCAGTCGCGGGTGGCGACCGAGGGCGCGTTCACTACAGGAATAATGAACGTAATTTCGGTCACCACTCTTGATCGCACTCTACCGTCACCACCTAGTTTCCCATGAAGGACGACGACCTTTCGCTCGTTTCAGACGGCACCTAACTCAACGAGCCAGTCCGAGGTGCCAAACGACCCACAAACAATAACAAGTAAACGGTATGCGCATTTTACTTGCATGAGGTAGACCTCGCTGGACCCGGCGAAGGTAGTGCTACAGCAGAGGAGACATCGGAGAGCTGAGACAGACAGCACATTTATCAGGTTACGTATATTGGCCTTCAAATCGCTTCACTGGTGTAGTGGTGTTATGGCCCTTCGTTGGCTCTTTGCGACCCCTCTTCCGAGGTCATACCCCATGCATGGCTTCAGTGTCTGATATCACAGGAAGGACACGTATTATGACCACAGACGACCGTGTGACCTCTTCGCCCGTTCGCCTGACATTCCGAGCAACGACAGTGGCGGTGTTCTTGAGCAAACCAGCAGTTACCTCGAGCGGCAATGGGATATGCAAACAAGCTGTGTGTCCTCAACCAGGCCGCTGTGGTAACTACCAAGCTTGGTAGAACCGCCGGTGAGAGATACCGCCTTGCCGCTGCCGATGATGGAAGCTGGAGACGGTTCTACTGTAATCAGGTCATGTATCCCAGTGCTTGCAAAAGAAGAAAGAGTTCCATGTGCTTTGACAAAAGCGAGCGCTGGTACGCGGTAGTGAATAAGTGAAGTGAGAATAATTAAGTGACAGACCGACAGCGAGTTGAATGTCATGCGTCTTGTATATATGTTTCTGATACCAATATATGTTGTGTTAATAGTAGTTATACATATTCGTTTAGTTGTGCAAGTATTCATTTAGTCATTCGTGAATGTATACGTTTTAGTTTCTGTGTGTATTTCGTGTATATTGTTTTGCCTGTGTATTCATCAATGTATAGATGTTTCTTTTTATTTGTCGAGAATATATAACAAGAATGCATACATAATGATTAATAAATCTGATATTTTAATCATCTTTCTCTAAAACCGAAAACACTCAAAGATTACTCTAAAGGCTATTACGATCAAAATCAAAATTGTATCGCGCATAAATATAAGATAAGCAGCTTAAGATAAGAACTGAAGAAGCTGACTGATAAAGCAAATGACCAAGAGGTAACAATAACAGTATAAACAAAGCAACACAATTACTAATATTGAACATAGCCTTCAAAGGAAATATCTCGGTCAAATTACCAGCATCAATGTTAAAAACTCTAAGGGTCGGGACCCCTATTCCCGTGGTGACGGCTACCTCCGTGTTTGTATGCACGTATGTCAGCACAGAGAATCGTTACACTGGTGTAGTGGACACATCGCCGGTCGCCGCTCTTGACCGCCACCGCCCAATCTCCCGTGTGCTTCGTACGCACCTAAACCCCCTTTGAACGACGTCGACGTCGCTCGTTTCGGACGGCGCCTTAGAGCCGCAATGAGTCCGCCCGAAGTACCGAACAAGCATCATCTTCCTCCAGGATGCCATGACTCTGGAAAATTCTAAATTCACATTTTTCACTTTTTCTTCCAAATCACACTTTATTTCACCACTGTTTCTTATATTTTCTGCTGGAATAAACACTTCTCCATAATCTAACACCACTATCACCACATAATACACCTAAATAATGAACAAAACCAAACAGGTTCATCTAAAACTTACAAGACAGGGTTTAGCATAACCACCAGAAGAGTCTTTTTGTATTTCTAGCGGACCGTTATGCTGCGTGGTGGTCTCAGCTTTTTTTTTTTTTTTTTTAGAAATTGCAGAATGTCCTGCTTCAATAGACGACCATTCTTGCCAGATTGAGCAAGCAGAGGACTTTGCCCTGGTATCATCTGACACTTATACTCCTGAAGACACCCAACCCTCTCTAAGTAAGAAAATTAAATGTATGATAATAATTATTATTATATAACCTGTATTTTTTAGGCTTAGTTTAGTAGAAAATTACATTGTTTCAATATGACAGAAACTTTAATATATTTACATATTTTAATATCATGCTAATCGTTCAAGAGAAATATCCACATAACTATTTTCATAATATGAAAATTTAATTAACCCTTTTGAGTCAGTTATTAGTGTTCATGCAGAAAAGGGTAAGAAGACAAAACCATTAAAACCCAAAACCTCAAAATTGCTCCATAAATAATGGAAAAGCGTCAAGAGCCTATTGAAAGAAGTAGGTAAGAAGTGACTGTGCAAAATGTGCATTACCTTCAAAAATCATTTAAAAATGCTTCCAAATATTTCAAAGGCTGTGGATTAGAATTCTTAAAAATTCAAATTCAATTATCAGGATGCATAAAAAGGGAAGACACTATTCACACCAAGAACGCTGTCTCTATTTTTCCGAAGTAGGACATATAATTCATTAGCAAAAAAGAAAAAAAAATTGCACTTCTCACTACAAGGATGCTCAGGTACTGGATGCAGAAAATTTAGTTTACAGCAGGATGAAGCCAGGGTCTTTTTAATATTTTAAAAAGAAAGGCAGAATCAATACCTGTGCAGGATAAAATATGTGGTATTGTGTTTGATGCAATGACAATAAAGGAGCATTTGAATTATAGCACAGCTGGCGATATGGTTGATGGCCTAGAAGATTTAGGACAGTATGGGGCATCATATTCAAAAACTAAATATTCCATGGTGTTTATTGCAATTAGTTAACCTGCAAGTGTAAAATGGATATATATTTTTTAATAGTAAAAGTATTTTGGCAGATATTCTCAAACTGATGATAACAGATTGCTTATCAAGGGTAAAAGATGCAGGTGTATATCCAAAATTTGTTATTTGTGACCAGGATTCAACAAACAGGAGTGTTTATTCCTAACTAAAGATTTCACCAAAGTCATCATTTATAACAAAACAATGAAGGGAAAGTCCATGTCTTTTTGATGCACCACATCTAAACTAATTGAATGAAATATTATTTTGTTGGAAATGATGACCTTGTATGGTGGCATTATATAAAACAATTTTTTGAGCAAGACAGCGCATTGAGCTTGCATTTTGCGTAGTGGTCGTCTACGCTATACATCTACCGATCACTCCAGGAGGTAACGATATACCAAAGAAAAATCTTTCTCACCTCCAACTCTCCCACAGCCCAGCAGAAAGTAAAAGGATGACCTCAAGGTGGCAACACCCATACCTGGTGTGGCGTTGTATTGCCCTACCTTTTCCAAGGGGGTTTCTTACTGGTGGTTTGCTTTGATAGAGACGGTTTGTGAGACACCGGAATAGGCTTTCCCTGTAAAAGCTAAGTGGTCGTGAAGATAATTGGTATAGGTTGTGAGAGACAAATGGCCTCGACAAGTGACCTCGCTGACCTGTGCATATCGACTATCATCGGGCTTTTGTTGTCTTTTACCATTTGTGTTTTACTTTGTTCCCCGTTTTACGTTCAGTGTTTTATATTGTGTATTGTTTTATCGTTTTACTGTTCTATTTTGTTTTACGGTTCTATTGTAATGTTTCAAGTTCATTTTGCTTTATCGTTTATTTTATAGTATTCTGTGTTTTACCTTATTCTATTTGTTTTACTGTCTTCGTTTCGTTTTATGTTCGTATGTTTCATTTTACTACACCATTTCGTTTTAATGTATTTTATCAGTTCGTTCAATTATTCCAAAATAAATATTTTTAAAGCATGTTTTATCGGACACCCGAATTTGATAACTGAAAGAGAATGCTAGGAGGGTAGTTGACAGCCCATTTACCTTCAGTGGCACAAGTTTTATCTATTTTTACTATTTTATCAAAGTGGTGATCTGCTTAGTTGCGTTGGAGGATTCTCCCCGCACACGCCTCTCCTCGGCTCAAAATCACGCTTACTAACCTTTGTAATCTGGCACCATACATACACAACACACACACATCCCACATTTACACTCTTTCGCTCCTTTCCCCTCATCCATCTTTTACACTATCATTCTTCTCACATATACACACGTTCCCATACGTTAACTAAATGGGCGGTGGCAGTGGCTCCTCTTTCACACACACTGGTGAGACAATTGTAAAGGTATTTGCTACATTTGCTCCTAAACTATCTGCTAAACATATTTACTGCAGCACTTTTGAGAGGATCCGGGTTTCTTTGGCTGCTCAAGATTTAAGTAGAAGTGTTGCAGCAGGCATACACACACATGCAAAGTTAGGGGCACTGCCCCATGAAGCTTCTCATACTGCACAGTTTAGTGACAGGATTGGTAAACTTTTTAACATAATCAATAGTTGCCAAATTAATCATTGCAAAGACAGTAGGTGTGCCATTAAAGATACCAATGGACAAATTAATAGATTAAATGAGAATAATGTTAAATGAAAATAATGGGTACCAAAAGATCATTACTGTGCATCTTTGGTTGGCAACTAAATAATGAAAGCTTGAAGTGTCTTTCGGAAGATCTCCGTAATACTTAGCAATTTAAGTATTTGATGATCAAGAGGCTGAACCAGGATAGTCGCGAGATCTATTTAGAATCCTCAGAAATGCTGGTGGAAATAGTGACTCACCGACTTGTCATCTTTTTAAGAAAATCATAAATGGTATGATGAGCAACATTGTCCAGCAATCTGTGAGAGGCAATCGCCTAAATGACACCATGCCTGTTTTACAATACATGAAAATTAATAATATGGAGAGATGCAATACTAAGCTGAATTCTGAAGAATGTTACTCATAGAGTGATCTTTATTTCTGAATTGAATCCCCTATTTGAAGATACAATAGAGAGCAATAATTCAAAAGTGCCTGATGACCATGATACAATATCTGAAATGATACTATAGATCCTCACATTAGTCTAAGTAATCCACTTTCATTTTTTTTCCTCTTTCAATGTTTTGAGTGAAAAAAAAAAAAAACGTGCAGAGCACTTAATAAGTGAAAAAAGGACGAAATTTAAAAGAAAGAGGAGCAAATGTTGAGCTTTCAGAATATTTTTTTCTGTAATTAACCCTCTTCCCAAAATAATGAGTTACGCAGAATATTTTTGTTTCAGTGTCTATGCGATCATCGAAAACAAAATACGTAACAATGAGAATTTATTTAAACAAAGCTTTCTAAAATAATAATAATAATAATAACAATAACAACAAAATATAGTAAGAGATGAGTGATGGCAACTGATGGGAAGAAAAATAGCACAATAGCAAAAATAACACACAGTAAAGTGCTTTTCATTGATTTCCTTGTATATTTTATAAGAAAAAATGATGTTTAAGTTGGGTATGATTGATGCCTTCTTTCATATTTTCCTCAGCAGTGCTTGATTTTTGGGGGGGGCATTTTGTTTCATAATACTAATGGATATCTGCATATTGCATTTTTTTTTCTTTTAATTTCGGGGTTTGTTGAGTGGTTTCTTTTTCTATTGCCTCTTCCTAATTTTTAGCATTTTCCATTTTTGATGTAAGCATGTTTTTTTATCAGTTTTTTTGCGATTTCCTTGTTTGGTTGTATGCATGTTTTTTCATTAATGTTTTATTTTTTGCAATTCCATTTTTGTTTGTAAGCATGTTTTTTTTTTAAATAAGATTTACACATTTTACAGCGATAATTGCACAAAGAAATGTTAATTGCAAACTTAGATGGTTGTGCAAAAAAAAATATATATATATATTTACACACATACATATACATACATATATATATATATATATATATATATATATATATATATACACATACATATACATACATACACACACATATAAATATGTGTATGTGCGTATGTAATCATCAATTCATGATGTGCGCATTTCATTTTACAGAACTATTTCCACAAGGACTACTTGGGAAGCCAGTGTTTGAACAGCAAGAGTTCCCTGCTCTTGCTACAGCATCGCCTCCTTACGCCTTGGCCTTGTCTAGCTTTTCTCCTGCTCTTCTCGACGTTCATTTGTGGCCTATTACTCCTGCCTTTCCTTCCATAGCCACTCCTCTTCCCTCAGCGTCTGCCACACCATCTGCCTTCGATCCATCTCCCTTGATTCCTACACCAATAACTTCTCCAGACGGGATTTTTGCTGATGTAGGACCAAGTGAGATGGAGGAGGCAGATGCTTTCACTAAAAATGAAACCAAATACTTCGTATATCTTATGCAAGAACATTTGAAAAAAGAAAATTATATATATATATATATATATATATATATATATATATATATATGTATGTATATAATATGTATATATATGTGTGTGTGTGTGTGTGTGTGTGTGTGTGTGTGTGTGTGTGTGTAAGTAATGAATTGCCGACTTCAATAGCTCAATTACAAGAAAGAATTAACCTGGGGAAAGGGAAGAAATAGCTCTGGCATGAATTGGCTCTCAAAATGACAATTCATTTTGAGAAACGATTTAAGCCGGATGTCAAGGAATTGTATTTCTTATAATGTATTACTTATACATTTGATTTAAAGGGAAATTATCCTTATTGAACTCATATTTATTTACATTTGTAAGTCCCATCCCTTACGTATTGCGCATGCGCGGTGGTTCCCCACAACACTTCCACCTGGGGGGTAATGGGTCACTCCACCATAACACTTGCTCATGGGAGCACTGTGAATCATCTCGTAAGTGACCGCCATTTCTATATTTATCTTACTCTTCTATAGGAAAACTTTCCTTTACATATTTATTAGATCACATTTTTGTTTCTTTCACAGCTTTTTTAATGTTTGCATAATTCTCAGGAAAGGCTGGACAGAATTAATCGGCGCACGGCCTAGATAGTCGTCCTAAGAACAAAAAGTCGCATCAGAATCATTGTAAACATCTTGAGGGCTGTATTATTTATGATTTTGTTTATTTGTTTCTTTGTAAATATATATGGCATATGAGAAACACATCTTTTTATACCCCTTTCCTAAAATGGTATCTGGAGAAGGAAAAGTCTAAAGTGAATAACCAATGCTTAACGAGATCAAAAGAACCGACACCGGAGCAATTGCAAAGGGAGTGGAAGGATCTGCTGGATAGCTTTAAAAAAGCAAAAGCCAACAATAAAATGTCGGGGAGAGCTCCGAGTAAATTTCAGTATTTTGCTGAAATGAGGGAACTGATTGGGGGTCAGCATGACATTGACTTCCCAGTCGGAGCCACAGCCCAGGGGATTCAGATTCATCGTTCTGATGAATTGGATGAAGAAGTTGATGACCCTTAACCTATGGAACATTGGTTTGGCTAAGACACACCTTAGATGATTTTTCTTTAATCAAAAGCTTTTTGAGTTTAAAAAAAAAAAATCTGGATCTGAACCATGGTCCACATCACCACCAAAGTGTCATTGGCATCAAAGTTAGGTTAACACACACCTCTGGTTAAAATCTCGCATGTGTTCATAACTTTTAGAAATATTAGAAAAACAAAAATCAACAAACAAACGGGAAGTAACACAGAGACAAAAAGTCATGGGATATACGAAAATGATCTGTACATCCTTACATACCTTATATACACATTCTTGAACCGCCCTGGACTTATATATCGTTATTTCACAAGTGTTAGTGTGAAAGGTGGGTGCGTCACCCCGTAGAGTTACAACATAAGCCCGCCCGACGAGAAAACGCCTGTCGGACGGTGGCAGGCGAGCCAGGTGGTGGTCAGGCGGCGAAGTACGTGGTACCGTCGGACTAGAGAACGATTATTTATTCAACCAATATTATACGTTGTAAAATTCCATGAGAACAATAGAGGTAAATAATAGATAATTATATCAAATGCATTTATTTCGTACACGCGCGCGTGTGTGTGTGTACATATATACACATACATATATATAAACAAACGTACATATATATAGACATGTGAGTGTATGTATACACATATATATGTATATATGTAAATGCTCACATTTACACACACACATACAAATATATTTACACACTCATACTTATTGTGTATGCGTGTATATACATTTAGATATACACATATATTAATATATGTTTTTCCTAACTAAGATATATTACAAACGTCTATAATGGCATCACTGATTCTAAATGAAAATGTTTTCTTGAATTAATATTATTATAGTAAACAAAAATATTTGCATGACCCGACTTGAAGTTAGGAAACTTTGTGGGCTAGACCTTTAACTGTATTTATCTTACTTCTGCTTATTGCTCACGACTAATATGGATACATACTTTCGGAAATATGTCAAGTTATAATTACTTTTACACTAAACACCATAAAACCGCAAGATAATAGAAATCTAGAACAACCTATATCGTCTACGAAGGGATGTAGAATCTTGGTTTGTGACAGAAAAAATAAATGGCTTCCTTAATGAATCTAAGGACTTTTCTTGTTACAGTGACATTCACTTACCTTGAACGTTCCCTTTTATGGACAGTAGGATCCATCGTCCACACATATATAACCATTTTGTTCAAATAATTGAGAATCAGCATCGTAGCGCAGGAAAACTTGGCGAACGGGTCCATCTTTATCAAAATTTGTTTGTTTACACGCAGAGCATTGCGGGTAGAGAGGCCCTAGGAGGTTCCGAAGGCGACCAACTTGTCCTGCTGGTTCTGGACAAGTCGGGACGAGCAAGACGAGAGTTTCCGAAGGCAACATAACCATCGAGATAGTGAAGCAAACACATTCCAATATTTTACCCAAATAATCGACATGTCATTTTATATTTCAATTTAGCTCATAACAGCATCTCAGTAACTCTCATGATTGTACAACATAAGAACGCTTTCTATGAAGTTCACATGCCAAAATAATAAAGATTTGGCATAGTACATACAACATAATGATATGTAAATTTTACAAATGCAAAATATCGTTCCAGGAAAAAAATGTAATGCACTACCAAAAATATTAATACACTTAATGCTTATACCTGATAAAGAAGTAGAGAGGGGAGGGAAAGTGCAAAAAGAAAAAGAAGTGGAGGATACAAAATGGCGTTCATTTTGTATCTGTTGGTTGTCGTATAAGTCTTATCACGGGAGAGAAAAAAGTGAGTATTGAAAAAGACTTACGCATTTATCATAATTTCACTAAGTGGGCTTTGTTATACAAGTCCACGGTAAGCGAGTGATTTCAATGCAACGAATGTAGTAATATTTTATACTGTGTGTATGTGTGTGCGCGTGCGTGCGTGCGTGCGTGCATGCGTGTGTGTGGGTGGGTGTGTTTTGTATGCGTGTTTGTATACGCGTATCTAATTGATAAAATGTATTTTCATTGACAGATTCTAACGACAACATAGGCAATTTAATTTACTTGGAATGGCATATAAATATGCGACCTAATTACCGGGAATGCCTCTTTTAGAGGACTAATGTCTTAAAGAAAGCTCTTAGATAAGAAATATATAAACAAACTGGCAAACATAATAGACTTCATGTGTCAGAAGTT